>NC_081413.1:284225894-284532847 GCF_030272615.1 Cryptomeria japonica
TTTTCTAAGGTTAGAAAGAAAGAGAGGGAAAAATATCAAAAGATTTAGAAATAAAGTTGTAGAGTGTTTGAGTTTCCTTTCATTCTGAATAATGTATCAAATTTTGAGAAACAATGAATAAAGTTATGTTATTCTGAGCACTTAGAGTTATTTTGGAATCCTGGATACCTAAATACACTCATCCAAGGGGGCCCACTTGGTGAGTGTTCCCGTGCCTTTGTTAAATTTAGTTATCTTTTTCTACTGCAGTAGACAGCTTTGGGCTTAGTTAGTATTTCTTGAGTGAGTTTTATGTTAATGCAGAGTTTTCCTGTAGCCATTCAATTGTTTTAATTCTTTCTTACTTTTCCCAAATAGATTTTAGTTGCTGCAGTAATGCAGGGTAGCTATCGTAGGAACTTAGTGCATATATAATGTAGACCCATTTCAAGTAATACGTCCCTGGGTTGACAATCAAATGAACTCTAGTTATGGAGATAGTAACTTCACACAGTGAATGTCCAAACTTCGGGTTGAGACTTTAACTATGGTTATTATTCTTATTGTTGGACCAAACATTTTTGGCATCATTGTCGGCCATGGTGTCAAACTAAGAACCTATTATGGTTATTATCTTTTTAGTTTTCAGTTTAGTTGTTTTTGATAGCCCTGATTATTTTAAGTAATTCTTATGAACCTGCATGCATAGGTGAAGAAGAGATGCTCAAGGTAGATTCCTTCCCATTCATCCTAATAATGTAGGAATCGATCCATATGAGCCCCCAGATGTAAATCCTTTTGCTGCACTTTATCAAATCCTAGAAAATTTGAGCCATCCTGAATTTGAACTTCTTGAGAACGGCCTCCATTTTCTCTTTGGACCTCCTGAAGAGGAACTTCATTTAGTGAATTATCTCAAAATCCTAATGCAAGGAAATCCACCCCCTGGTGGGAATAATCCACCTCCACATATGGCACCAACATTTGAGTTCCCTATCTCTGATCAGCATGATAATGCTAATCTCAAGAACATTCTAGCTTCTTCTCTCCCTAAATTCTATGGATTAGTGACAAAGGGCCCAGACACATTCTTGTTTGAGTTTGATTTCTTCTATAGGAGTTTTGATTATACTACAAATGCCCATAGACTCAAAATATTCCCTGCCACTTTGAAAGAATCATCTTTAAGATTGTTTACGAGTCCAGGGAGTAGCACAATCACTACATGAGATGAGATGAAATGATTATTTCTCATGAAATACAAGGATTATTGTAGAGGCACTGACCACCATGGGGATGCTATTTTTAGAATGACACAAAAATAAGATGAGAGTCTTGAAGATTATCTAGAGAGGTTTCTATTCAGTGTCAAAAAGTCCAAGCATAGCACTCTAAATGAAGATTCTCTCAAGTTGATATTTTTTAGAGGAATTAGTGATGAATGCACAGATGCTTTGGATCTTATGGGAGGAGGTGACATAACACAATCCACATGGAATGACATTGGTACAAATTTGTTAGAAGTATTCTAGATCTGCTTCTAAGAAGAATAGGTGTTTCAAGCTAGGAGTTTCTTCATCAACATCTGGTAATGGATTTTGTAGAATGGAACTTAGCCATTTGTTAAAGGACTTTAAGGAGGATATCATAAACAATATGGCTACTCAACTGTACACACTCTCAGCTAAGAAGAAGCATGAGGAAGCTGATGTAGTTCTTGCAGAATTATGCCCCCATTGTAGACAAAGGAAAAGAGACTGCAGATGTAAAATGGTTGCAAATCTTGAAGTGCCTGACTTCAAGACAATACAAGGTGATGATGAACAAGTTTTCTATGTTTCTCAAAGAAGGCCAAATTTTCCAAGACAAGGTATGCCTCCTGATCCACTTTCTTTTTCTGGTTATAGTGGAAATTCCTATGCACCAAATAATCAATGGCAATCTCCATATGCTCAAAATTTTAGTAGTTATCCAAATTGGTATGGTCCTCAAGGCCAAGGGCAATATTTTTCCAATCAAACTCCACAGTGGCAGCATCCATAAGAAAATTGGTCTCCACCTTAGGGACCATGTCAGCAATTTCAAGGAAATTGGCAAACTGCTCCTAAATGGAGGGGGAGTTAGCCATGGACAAATCAGTCTTCTGGATATCAGCAGCCTATGCAACAACCACAACCACCTACAATAATGCCTCTCCCTACAACCACTATTGTTCCACCTAAACCCACATAGTTGCCCACTCAACCAATGTCGAATCCTAATAGCAAATCTCAGTAACATCAACAAGTTTATTCAACTGATCCTAATCAATACCCAACCTATTCTTTATCTATAAGTGATATTCACCTCGGATCTGGGACAACTTTGCCTAATTCATCCCCTCCAGTTATAATTGAAATACCAAAAGAACAAGAAATCTCTAGTCCAATAGTCCCAATACCTCAAAATCAGCAACTACCCCCATTTCCTCTATGGTTGCAAGAAAAAGAGATTCTTCCAGAATAGGAACAAAGTTTTGATAGTATAGATTAGCTGAAACACGTATGTGTTAAAATCCAATTGTTACAAGCTATAAAGTTTGTCCCTGTATATAGTAAGGAACTTAGGGAAGCATGTCTAAAGAAACTTGGTAGAAAGGAAAAAGATCCGCAAATGATGCATGTAATGGGTCAATTGGCTGATATTATGTTAGGAAAAGTTTCAATTCCTAAGTATGCTAATCCTGGTATCCCTGTTGTGAATATAGTCATCAATGGCACTCAGATAAACAATATTTTGATAGATTTGGGAGAAGCCATTAATGTTATGACAAGGGATATTATGCAACGACTTGAAATAATTAGTCTCAGACCTACACCTACAGTCCTACAGCTTGCTAATAGTTCTATAGTTTGACTTGATGGTATGATTGAAGATATAGTTGTTGCTTTGGATTCTTGGGAATACCTTACAGACTTTATGATTTTGTCTCCTAAGGCCACATTGGGAGGATATCTAGTGATCTTGGGAAGAACTTGGCTTGCTACAGCTGATGCATATATTGGATGTCGATCAGAGGATATGACTATCTCAGATGGAAATACTACCAAAACATTAGCTTTGTATTATCCTACTCATCCCCAATTTTATCAACAACAAGCCATTTGGCCTAACTTGGTAGAAGAATTTGAAGAAGGAGTTGACTCTATCAACCACCTTATGATGATTAATAGAGGACCATTCATCCAACTTCATGATGATGACTCAATTCTCTATAAAATTTTGACAAATGAGTTAAGACAAGAGCAGTAGTCACAGGAGTTAGTATCAAATATTTTAGAATCAAACTTTCCTGCAACCACTGATATATTGTATACTATGTTGTCACAGGAAGTCTACACTTCTCATTTTTCTGAAGTATCTCATATTGATCTTAGTATCAAGGTGGAAGTTGATTCAAACAAATATTTGAACATCAACAATAAGCTTACAGAAACTCAAAGAGTAGTACTTGTGGACTTGCTCAAATGTCATAAAAATGCATTTGCATGGGATTACAAGGATATGCATGGAATTGTTCCTACAATTTGTACTCACCGTATCTGCATAAAAGAATACTGTAGACCGCTTAGACAGCCATAGAGGAGAATCAATCTTGCATTAAGAGAAATAGTTATAGAAGAATTGCAGAAATTGTTAAATGCTAGATTTATCTATCCTATTTTGGATAGTCAATGGGTATCACCTTTAGTGATAGTTCCCAAGAAAGGAGGAAAATGGCATGTATGTGTGGACTATAGAGCTTTGAACTTGGAAACTGGAAAAGATCATTTTCCATTATCATTTGTGGATCAGGTATTAGACTCCTTAGCAGGGAAATGGTACTTCTCATTTCTTGATGGATTCAGTTGCTACAACTAGATTCAAATTGCCCTAGAGGATCAAGAAAAGACTACATTTACTTGTCCTTGCGGAACATATGCATATTATGTTCTTCCTTTTGGATTATGTAATTCTCTAGCTACTTTTCAAAGAGAAGTGATAAGCATATTCTCAGATATTTCCCAGGACAACATGGAAATTTATATGGATGATTTTACAACCTATGGTTCAAAATTTGAAGAAGCACTGAAGAACCTAAAGAAAGTTTTTCAGTGGTGTGAAGACTACAATTTATCATTGAATAGTGAAAAGTGCTTCATGATGATGCAGGAAGGTATAGTTCTTGGTTGTCATATCTCTATAAATAGAATACAAGTTGACCTAGCAAAAATAGAAGTTATTCAAAATATCATTGCACCGGTAAAGCAAAAAAATGTTAGAAGTTTTCTTGGTCATGCTAGATATTATAGAAGGTTTATCAAAGATTTGAGCAAAATTGCAAGCCCTTTATATTCTCTTTTGACCAAGGATATGGAATTTAATTGGACTTCCTCATGCAATGAAGCTTTCTCGAAGCTCAAACAAGAATTAACCCAAGCACCAACTCTTAAAGGTCCAAACTGGTCCTTACCATTTCAAATTCATATAGATACATCAGATTATGCCATAGGAGCAGTCTTAGGACAAAATATTGATAATTTGGAGAGTGAAATTTATTATATTAGCAAGAACATGTAGGGGTTTGAGCTAAATTACACTGTCACTGAAAAGGAAATGTTAGCAATTATATATGCACTCAACAAATTCAGGCATTATATAACAGGACATCCGATATTTATGCATACTGATCATACCAAAATCAGATATATCATGAATAAACCTTCAATTACATGAAGATTGGCTTGCTGGTTACTGTTGATGCAGAAATTTGATATCACAGTTGTTGATAAACCACGAAAGTCCAATGTGGTTGTATATTATCTTTCTAGGCTTCAATTTCAGAATGATCTTGTAGCCATACATGATGCTTTTCCAGATGAACATTTATTCCTTATACAAGAACACACTCCCTGGTATGCTAATATTGCCAATTATTTAGCTACTAATAAAATGCCAATTCATTTCTCTCCTAAAGAAAGAAGATTGTTGGTTGAGAAAAGCTTTAACTTCTCATGGATTGTTGATTGTTTATTTTATAATGGACTTGACCAAGTCATGAGAAGCTGTGTTATAGAGGATGAAACATATGATATCCTTCATGCATGTCATGATGAGCCATGTGGAGGAAATTTTGTTGCTAAGAGAACATCACTTAAAATATTGGGCACAAGATAATTTGGCCAACATTATATAAGGATGTAGCACAATACACTAGGAAATGTGACAGATGCCAGTGCATGGGTAGGCCTACTAGATCTGATGAGATGTCATTATATCCACAAATATTGGTTGCACCATTTGATAAATGGGGATTAGATTTTGTTGGGCTAATTGATCCCCCTTCCAATGGAAAATCTTATATTCTGGTATGTACTAATTATGTAACCAAATGGGTGGAAGCACGAGCTATGACACATGCAAGAGATAATAAAGTGGCTCGGTTTCTCTATGAAGAAATATTTACCAGGTATGGAGTTCCAAGAGAAATTGTTTCAAACAAAGGACCACAATTTACTTCCACATTGATTGTAGCATTAGTTAATGAATACAATATAAGGCATAGGAAGCCTACCCCATACCATCCACAAGCAAATGGACAAGTAGAAGTCACAAATAGGGATCTAGAAGACATTCTTACTAAAACAGTAGTTGTTGATAAAAAATATTGGTCTCAAAGACTTCCTGAAGCCATTTGGGCATATAGAACAACATGGAAAACACCAATTGGTTTTACACCTTTTGAAATGGTGTATGGAAAATCAGCAATGATGCCTATTGAGTTTGAACACAAAACTCTAAGAATAGCTCTACAATTGAATATGACACTTTCTAAAGCACTAAAAAACCGTATTCAACAATTGGATGCTTTGGATGAGTTGAGAAAAATGGTTGTCCAACAAACAAAACTTATTCAAAATCAAAGAGCTAAGTGGCATGATAAGTACATAAAGGAGAAGAAAATTCAAGCAGGTGATTGGGCATCGTTGTATGATTCTAGATATAAGGATACTATGGGAAAGCTGCAAACAAGATGGTTAGGCTCATATGAGATAGAAGAAGTTTTCAAAAATGGATCAGTTCGCTTGACCACTATTGATCCAGTTTGATTCAAGCTTTTAGTAAATGGTCATCAACTACGCCTGTATCATAAGCCTGCAACCAAAGAATGGTTCCTACAACAATTCACCAGTCAAGATCAAATATCAGTTTCTGCAGCAACTGAAGAAGTTCCTACAACAACTGAAGGAAGCATTCAGGGTGCAGTTCTTGCAGCTTCTGCAAGGAACATTCCTAGCACTCAATAATTCTTCAAGCATCATTTCATAAAGATATTTCCATGTCTTAAGGAAATATTATTCTGCATAAATAATTTTTCCATCCACATCATCCCACTTCATTTATTTATCTATCATTTCATTCACGTCACATCATTTCATTTCACCATTCTTTTGACTAACTGTTTCATGCAGTAATTATTTGCATGACTACAGGTATGTACATAACTTATTTTTTATTAATTATGCTTTTATTATTTTACTGTGATTATTGCCTATTTCGAATCCGTGTACACTTCCCTCTATCCTTTCCGCATGTGTGGACATGTGTCAAAATAAATTGGTGGGGTTTTCTATGGTCTGATTTCCAAGATTAGTAGTTATCCATCCTTACTAGTAACTTGATTTGATTGCCTACCATCATTCTTTTTAATGAGATATTTTTTGGTACGAGTGAGCAATGAATTCTACTGTCGAAATTGGAAGTAAGGAATTTTCAAGCAAATATTTTTAGTCTACAGATTACTTCAGGCCCTCATTCTCAGTTGCAGAAATTATTTTGTGATCTGAGATAGTCATGGGTGGAGATCCTATCTACCATGAACCAGTAATACATGACGCATTGCTGCAGGATGCCCTATGTCAGCATTATTTTTGGTTGCATGGGTGGATTGATTACTTTATGAAAATAATAGATTATAATGAAGAAATTGCTTTCGAGTTCATGCATTCATTCAATAAAGGAGAAGCTTTTGTCAAAGGATTGAGGGTTATTGCTACAGAACAATGAATAGCTGAAGTTACTAGGTTGTTGCAGGAAGGAGAGTTATTTCCTGAATCCAAGGATGCGAGAAGCATCAGAGCATAATTTATGCACCCCATAGGTGGACCTCTGACGATGGATAAGTAGGGAGCCAAATGGGTATCTCTTCCAGCAGAATGGCCCCAAGTGGCATTGAATATAATGAAATACATTACCTACGATGGAAGGTATTAAAATTTACATTCATTCCATTTTAAATTGCTTAGTCATTTACAACATGGCTGAAGGGTAAATGTTCCAAATTTTCTATACCAACTTATTTCCATAAGTGCCAAGGAAACATGAAAGAATGGAAATCGTTATGTTAGTCATCATGGTTTGATAAAATTTTTGGTAGAACATTCTCTTAGGGATGTTTCTCAAATGGCATGGGGGGTATTTGAAGATATATTGCAATTTAGGGTTGAAGATGCTCATGTTGTAGAGGAATTAGTAGCCCAAGAGGAGAATATAGGAGAACCCTCGTCTCTTATAATTTCTGCAGGAAATGAACCTCCCTTTGCCAAAGAAGCTTTGACTGTGATAGAAGATGTGGTGGTGGAAACAAATATTGATCATCCCTCCACTCATTTCCAAAGAGGAGCGACATCTTCTAAAAGAAAAGGGAAAGAATTAGAGACAATTGATGCAGAAGAAGAAACTATGGTTTAGCCACAAGCAACATAGATTTCTCCTACGGCCAAGAGGCGTAAGCCGAAGGGAAATACTCCTATAGAAAATCCTCTAGTAGAAACCATTCTTGCAGCTACTCCAAAGGTATATGTAAGAAGTACTCGGCATAGTACACAGAAAGTTTGTCCAACAGGTGATGCAATGGAGGTCATTTCAGTAGAAATATCAGAAGAGGAACATGGGAGTCCAATAGAGGTTAAATTCTAGGAAGAACATGGTGTTGACAGACTTTCAAGGCCGACATATGTAGCAGAACAATTTGAAGAACCTGTTGAAGAAATTCCATGCCCTAAGGTAACAGCTATCAGACCTCCATCATCTCTCACTAGTTTGTCTATTGCATTAACATTTTATAGGCAGTGGCAGATAGAGAGGGCTAGTTTACATGGAATTATTGATAAGCAACAGAGGGAAATTGAAAGGAGGGATAATCAGATTGAAGAATTGGAAGATAAGATTGATACAATTACTAGTCTGGTCCCTGAATTGATGCAATGTAGGGCTCTGCCAAGAGTTTATGCTTTGCATCTAAAAGAGCGGTATTTAAGTTTTAAGCTAAACTACATTATTAGAGACCTTGGCCCTTCTTTAGACACCTAGGAAGAATTTTATGATGCTTATCAGAGCTCTCCAGTAGTTGTTAAAAATTTATTGCGTGAATTCTACTTGCATAACTATGCTGCGACTTTTGATAGTGAGTGGAATCTCTTGTTATACATTGGTGATATCTACATAAAAGCATTAATGCCATGGGTGCAAAATGAAATTAGCATGGGAACTCAGGCCAAAGAATATAAGAATCTTGAATTTGATTGTCCATTGCCACTTAGGACTGAAGCCAAGGACCCATGGGTTCTTTATTATGATTGGCAGAAGTTATTAGCCAGGTCAGATGTAAGGAGTCAACTATTACCAATGAGGGAGGAAATATTCCAAGCATATGAACACTTGATTGAAAATGAAAGTGCAACTATAGTTGAATGTCTAATTCAACATCAGAATAATCTGCTAGAGGACTTGAAACAGGGTGAACATCATTCACTGCCTAATTTTCATGCAGCTATACAAAGAGCCCCTAAATACATCCATTTGGGTAGGATGAAAAACGATGACTGGCTACCCTTGATCTTCCAACCCCCTATCCTCATGTGGCCATTGTTGGGATGTAGGATTAGAGACAAACCCTATGAGGCAGCTACAGAAAAGTCAGATGGGCCAGACTAGAAAAGATGAAGGGAGTTTATTGGAATTTGGCTTCAAGAGGGATAGGTCAAGAAACTATTGGTGACTTGAGAATTAGTGCCCGAATCAGAAACTTTCCTCTTGCTGGAGGATCAACAAGACACTAAGTTGGGGGGCATGATGAGCTAAGATATTGGCTCCTTTTATTCCTAGAACTCATGATTTGTATAATAGGATGGTTATGATGTATTAAAGTTTGACGGTATGCATTTTAGATGTTAACTGAACCCATTAAATCATGTTTTGTCTTTGCAAGTTATTCCTCTTGCTATGCAAGTTATTCCTGGAGCCATGTGATTTATTCTTGTTGCCATACGGATTGTCATATGCAATATCATGTGTGAAATGAATAGATGTTATGATTAATTAAAATAGATATGTATATGCTTGTATTTTCTCTCTTTTCAATTGCAGGAATAAATGAGATGTTGCGGAGAAGGTTGTCCTGTCACGTCGATGGCAGTTAGAGATATTCAAGAGGGTGACTAAAAGTGAAGAGGATAATGAGCATAAGGAACGACTGAGGAGTAGCAGGGTGTGCAAGACTCATTTGTGTCTGATTCTAGTGGGCATCAATCTTGTAATACCGCCACACTATATTCTTGGTTGTGGTTTGGTGTAGATCCACATTTTTAGTGGCTTAACTCCGACTGTTCTCCTTCATGAATGTTATCTGCCTCTTCTCATCGGCATGATCTTAGTTGTAGGAAGTTGTTGTTTTGTTTTAAATAAGTGTCTCCGTCTCTTTTCTGAGGTTAGAAAGAAAGAGAGAGAAAAAGAGAAGAAGATTTAGAAATAAAGTTGCAGCGTGTTTGAGTTTCCTTTCATTCTGAATAATGTATCGACTTTTGAGAAACAATGAATAAAGCTATGTTATTCTGAGCACTTAGAGTTATTTTTGAATCCTAGATACTCTCATCCAAGGGGGCCCGCTTGGTGAGTGTTCCTGTGCCTTTGTTAAATTTAGTTTTTTTTTTCCGCTGTAGTAGACGTCCTTGCATTGACTATTCTTGCAGCCACTGGAAACATATCCATTGACTGTTCTTGAGGCCAAAGCAAACAAATTAATTCTTGTTCGACAACTTTGGGCTTAGTTAGCATTTCTTGAGTGAATTTTATGTTAATGCAGAGTTTTTCGGTAGCCATTCAATTGTTTTAATTCTTGCTTACTTTTCCCAAATAGATTTTAGTTGTTGCAGTAATGCAGGGTAGCTATCATAGGAAATTAGTGCATATATAGTGCAAACCCATTTCAAGTAATACATCCCTGGGTTGACAATCAAATGAACTCCAGTTATGGAGATAGTAACTTCACAGAGTGAATGTCCAAACTTCGGGTTGAGACTTTAACTATAGTTATTATTCCTATTGTTAGACCAAACAAGGCATAATCCATAAAATCTATTAAAACACCAGATAATCAAAATTCTATTACTAACCATCTACGCATATACCACAATATAATACATTTAGCAATTAACATCATAATAAACATCTAACCATGTAGAAGTCATAACTAATCATGAGCATAATCAATTACATCAAATAGTGTAATATCATGTAATGTTTATCATCAAAATCATCAACTAAGAAATGTAAATAGTCATAATCAATATCCATACATCACATAAGACAAATCATATCTAGCATATCCATCACACAAAAATAAAAGTCTAATCAAGTCAATCCAAAATGAAACAAGAGTCTACTCAAGTGTGGGAACTACATCAAGCATTGAAGATGGAGTTCATGATCAATATTTTAAGAAGACATCCTACATGAAACCTTAAAATATTTGTGTGAAGACAAACAAAACTTCATCAAGGTAAACATTGTGGTTTCAAGCATTACATTTCAGATTTAATCTTTCCCTCAAAAGGAAAGTACTTTATTTTAGTATTTCATTGCATTTGTCCATTCAATTTCATGGTTAATTCCAAAATTGAGGCTTGACCTAAGGAAAACCCCTATCCCCAACATATTTACCTTTCTTTTTGTGTGTAGGAAATAGGTGTAGAATTGTACTCAAGAGATTTGGCAGAGTCGATAGTGACAAACAGATTCAACTTTTGATGGCAGAAAATTAAAAGGACCAAGGTCGATTTGTGCTGCTTGGTCCCAAAAAATCAGGTCAAACTTCTGAGAATAGGTTCTACACATCTCCTTTTTCCTAGATCCAAATTGGTAGCTTAGTGGGACATTTGTAGCTTACTATTTTTGTCAATTTACTTCAATAATTCATGGTTTTACCCTAACTTCACAATTACATTACAATTCAAATTAGAAAAAGGGTAGTTAACCCTAATCAGTTGAATCCAATTAGAATCTCAATTTGTTTCCCATTAGGATCGAGCCTAGATCTTTTAGGCTCGATCATGTTTCAATGCAATTTGGTTAATTGGGCTATTTAATGGATTTACTTAGTAAAACCCTAATTCCTAATTTTCCATACATTACAATTATTACCTTCTCATAATTAGACCTTGAAAAGGTGTTCTTATTCAATAAATTTTAGTAAACTGAATGATGGTATAACATTTTATTGAATGATGGACTTCCATACATGAATTAATGGTGTTGTTGAATGTTAATGTTATATGTTGGAAATAGATGAGATGTGATATTAATATGTTATGAATTAGTGTGAGACCACATGAAAATAAAAATGAAATTTTTTTATAAGTATGGTTTTGGTATTTAGCTTCATAATATGATAAGCTAAGTGAATTGTAAGTAATATTAATTTGGAAAGAAAATTATCATGGATGTTGGGAATATTTGTATTTGGGAAAGCAATATTAATTTTGTTTATTTATGTGAAAAGCAACGAAATTTCTTTGTTAAAGAAGTGATATTGTTATTGGAAAAGTACAACCTATAAATATGAATATCTAGTATTGATGCCTTTGTTGGGTGTTATGAATAGTCAATACTTACTTTATGTACCCATGGGATAGTGAAGTATGTAATCATCCGTGGAGGCTATGTTTTGCATATGGGTATGGAAATATCATACCATCTATGTTTTGTTTGATTGTTTGTCACCCTTCTAAGTGCCAACCTATAAGTTGTTGATAAGTCAATTTGTGAAGGGGTAGTAGTAGTAGTAACAAAGTTCCTCAAGTGGTATGGTATGTGAAGAAGTTGAGGAAATACAACTTCAGAGATCCCAAGAACACCTACATGCAGGTGTTCATTGGACCTCTGAAGTTGTATTTCCTCAACTTCTTCATGGTATCAAAGCCTACATCTATTGCTGCTTGTTCCTGATTTTTCAGAAGATTTTTTGGATGAGGGTTTGAAGTTTTTTCAGAGTTTTTTATTGGATTTGGTGTAGCTATTTTGTTTCTAATCATTTTGGGTTCAAACGAAACTCACCATTGAGCTCAGAATGCCCCAAAACCCCCATTTCCATATAAAATTTGTCAAATTTTGACAAATTTGGGTTTTGAATTTTTTTCTTTGGTTTTGCCTTTTTGGCACGAATTTTGAGAAATTCATGAAAAAAATCATGAAATTTTTTTTAGAGCAGTTTGTGTTAGGTCCCAGAGACAATTGAGAGGGGGGGGGGTGTGAATCAGTTGTCTAATAAATTCAAATAAAAAACTTATTAACCAACTTAATACTTAATACCGGTAAACCAGTTTAGTATGCCGGTAGACAGTGTTAATAGTAAATTGCTATACTGGTAAGAATTAATGCATGAAATATAAACACAAGATCATCCACAACACATGACACCAATATTTGTACATGGAAACCTTGTAAGAGGAAAAACCACGATGGGAAACCTTACCCACAATCAGATGATACTACTGCAGATAGTAAGTGTACAAAAGGGGTCTGCACATGCAGAAAGGCCAACAACCTAGAGCTCACTGCTCAATCACAAATGGGAGTCACACTGACTACAGTTGGATGGTTAAATCCAATAAGAATGTACTGCACAAAATTGCATCTTTATATGTTGAATTCAGTACTGGTGTAATGCTGATATGCTTCAACAAAAACCTAACTTCTCCTTCAAATGATGTCTTCGTGTATGCCTCTATTTTATCTCGCATATACCTTCACTCAAATCTTTTTCGTATTCCACACTTGATCTTACAAATAAGATCTTACATTTATACCATACCCTAAGACCAATTTTAGTAGGTCGGCTCTACAAGATATTACAATAAAAACATTTTACAAATAATATAATATCCAATGCAATAACCGATTAATCATGTCGGCTTAATGCATTTACAACAATAATAAATCATCTCCATAGCGTGCCATGCTGATCTAGAAAAGATAAACTTGTCGGTGTAACCCTAGATAACCTGGACCTATTTGTCGGTAAAAGCAAATATGCAAATATGATATACCAATGATTATTACTTCAAAATAAAGTGTCCACATGATGTCTTCGACATTTCCAAGTGTCTTCCATGTCATTCTAGGTACCGGTGAACATTATATCCTACCGGTTAATCATATACCAGTAATTGTTGCACAGATTATTGCTTGCTGGTGAATGTTGCTGGATCTCCAAAGTAGGTGTATTTAGTAGGTGTTGACATCAATGACAAAACCATACCAAAATACCAACAATCTCCCCCTTTGGCATTGATGGCAACACAAGATGGAAAAACCATCATAGTGCCAAAACAGAAATGCCAAAAACTAACAATCTCCATATCTCCCCCTGGGAGTAACAATCTTCCATACCAAGTTCTTCTTAAATGTGTTTTTCAAAATCTCTCCCTTAAAATCTCTTTTACCAAAAAGATAATATGTTTTTCCATAGATATCTCTCCCCCTTTGACATCAAATGCCAAAGTCAAAAAGGTTATGTTCATACAAAATAGCAAACAATTCAATATACCAACTACTCCCCCTTTGGAGTAGCTTCCTCATCAAATACCGGAATAAAGATTTGTCCATCTAATTCTGCCGGTTGATGACAATCATCAACTGTCTAAGTCTCTACCGGTGGTGGTATGACTCCGAGTTGATCTCTGAGATACTCAAAAGTTTCCTTAGGCAAAGCTTTTGTGAAAATATCTACAAGTTGTTCTTTAGTATTCACATAAACTAGTTTTATCTCTTTTTCTTCAACTTTTTCCCTTAGAAAATTCAGTTTGATAGAAACATGTTTTGTTTTAGAATGTAATACCGGATTTTTAGATATACAATTGCTGCAGTGTTATCACAGTATATAGTAATAGGTTCCCTGCATTTTACCTTTATGTCTTTCAACATTTGTTTAAGCCAAAGTACTTGTGTACAATTTGTTGCTGCTGCAACATATTCTAATTCTATTGTTGATAAAGATGTACAACTCTGTTTCCTACTTAAACAAGAGACTAATCTTTTTCCAAGAAAGAATGCTCCTCCAGTGGTGTTTTTCCTATCATCCACATCTCCTGCCCAATTTACATCTGTATATGCACATAGATCAAAATTTTCATCTTTAGGATACCATAATCCAAGATTTGCTATGCCTTGTAAGTACCGGAAAATCCTTTTCACTACTGATTCATGATTTTCCCTAGGATTACTCTAAAATCTAGAAACTATACATACTGCATTCATAATATAAGGTCTGGTTTGTGTCAAATACAGTAAACCTCCTATCATAGATTTGTATCTAGTTGGATTAATAGGTATAGATTCATCCCTTTGAGATAATTTGTCATTTGTAGTCATAGGTGTGCTTACCGGTTTAGAGTTCTCCATCCCAAATTTCTTTAGTAGTTCTTTCAAGTACTTAGAGTGACTCAAGAATATACCTTTACCAGTCTATAAGATCTACAATCCTAAAAAGAATTTTATTTCTCCAATCATAGACATTTCAAATTCTTGCTACATTTCAAGAGAAAATTCTTTGCATAATTCATCTTCTCCTCCAAAGATTATATCATCAACAAATACTTCAATAATCAAGATGTCATCATTAGTTACTTTGTAATATAAATTGTTATCTACATTTCCTTTAGTAAAACCAATTTTTAAAAGATACTTATCCAATCTTGCATACCAAGCTCTTGGGGCTTGTTTTAATCCATACAGAGCTTTTCTTAATCTGCAAACCATATCATTGTCATCTGTCAAAGAAAATCCATCAGGTTGTTCAATATAGACTTCCTCTTCAAGATCTCCATTCAAAAATGCACATTTAAAATCCATTTGATAAACTTTGTAATCCTTGTGAGCTACAAAAGCCAAGAATAATCTAACTACCTCAATTCTGGCTACCGGTGCAAAGGTTTCATTGTAATCAACTCCTTCTTTTTGAGAGTATCCCTTACACACTAGTCTTGCTTTATTTCTGACAACCTTACCATCTTCATTAAGTTTGTTTCTAAATACCCATTTGGTTCCAATTACATCTTTATTTTTAGGCTGGGGAACTAATGTCCAAGTATTATTTTTCTCAATTTGTCCTAATTCTTCTTCCATAGCTTTAATCCAAAATTTATCTTCACATGCCTCATTGATAGATAATGGTTCAATTTGAGAAATAAGACATACCTCTTCATTCGCCAATCTTCCTCTTGTCATAACTCCTTTAAATTTGCTTCCAATTATCTAATCTTTAGAATGATTTAGTCTTACATACTGGGGTGTCTTAGTCTATTGTTGTTCTTCAATTACTGTAGAATCCTCTGATGATACCGAAGTAACTAGATCATCATTATGTACCAGTGGATTTATTGTAGGTTCATTTGTCATAATTTCTGTTTCTGGTTCAGAGTTTATATATCTTGAAGTTCCTCTGAATTGTTCATCAATCTTTACATTTGTACTCTCAACAATTTTCTGTAATCTTTTATTAAAACATCTATATGCCTTGCTCTTACATGAATAACCAAGAAATATTCCTTCATCACTTCTAGGATCAAATTTGTCAATATACTCATCTCTTCTAATATAACATTTACTTCCAAAAATTCTGAAATACTTAAGAGTAGGAATATTACCAAACCATAGTTCATGAGGGGTCTTACCAGTTTCACCTTTGATGTGAACTTTGTTGAATGTATAGACAACAGTGCTTACTACCTCTCTCCATTACACATGTGGTAGATTTGCTTCTGATAACATACTTTTTGCTACATCCAAGATAGTTTTGTTTTTCCTTTCAACAACTCCATTCTGCTGTGGTGTCCGAGGTGCTGATAACTGTCTTTTGATTCCATTCACTTCACAAAATGTATTAAAATATTTATATGTGAATTCTCCTCCTTGATCTGATCTTAAACATTTGATTTTCTTACCGGTTTCATTTTCAACCATTGCTTTGAATAGTTTTAACTTCCCAAGTGCTTCTAATTTTTCTCTGAGAAAGTAACCCAACACATTCTAGAGTAATCATCATAATTAGCATGAAATATCTATCACCTTGTAAGCTTTTAGTTCTAGCTAGACCACATAAATCAGTGTGAATTAAATCAAGAGCATTATTGGATTTTTCTAGAATACTTTTAAAACTAGCTCTAACTTGTTTTCCAAATTGACATTCCTTGCAAATTGTATTCTGAGGTTTCACAATTTTAGGTATATCTCTAACTGCCTTAGAAGTATTGATTTTTACCATGCAATCAAAATTTACATGACATAGTCTTTTATGCCATAACCAACTTTCATCTATATGTGCAATTAAGCATGTCTTTTCACTGTTATTCAAATGAAAGATGTTACCTCTAGTTTGATTATCGGTTGCAATTTCCAAAGCAGTTCTATTCATTATTTTGCATTTTCCATTTTTAAATTGTAACTAAAAACATTTCTCAACTAATTGACCAACACTTAAAAGATTATGCTTTAATCCTTCAACATAGTAGACATTGTCAGTGTTATGTTTACCATCAAGAGATATTGAACCCTTACCTTTGATTGAACAGGCTTTGCCATCTCCAAATCTTACTAAACCTCCATTGTATTCTTGAAAGTTCAAGAATTTACCTTTGTCTTCAGTCATGTGATGTGAGCATCCTGAGTCAATAATCCATTCATCCTTTGATTCAACTTTAGCTGCTAGGGCTTGTTCTACCGGTTGAGCAGTAGGTGCCAGTTTATCCTCTGTTATAGCAACAAAAACCCATCCATTGTCTGTTGGATCCTCATCAGAATCATCAGTCACACCTTCATCAGCAATGTAACAAGATTTATCTTTGTTCTTCTTAAATCTATATCTCTGATATTCAGGATTAGGCTTGTATGTTCTTCTAGCTTCTTCTCTTAGTCTAGCATGTCTATCAGAGCATCTTGAAGCCATATGACCAATCTTATTGCAGTTAAAACATTTAAAGGGTGCTTTACCTTCATACTTACTTCCAATTGGACCTTTTGGCATTTTTCTTGCAAATAGTGCTTCAAGTTCTTCAAGCTCTTCATTCTCCTTCCTAGTTTCTTCAAGTTCTCTTGCATAAAAGGCTCTCCAGTCTGATTTGTCAAAAGATGGAGTAGGCGATGTTGATGCTTTGAAGGCCAAATCAGTTTTTATAGTAGCAACAGGACCAAATTCCTCAATTTCAAAAGCTGAAAGTTTTCCAATCAATGTATCCCTAGTTACTGATGCATTAGGCATTGTTCTCAACTCATTTATAGCAGTAACCTTCATTTTATATGCTGGTGGAAAACCTCTTAATATTTTTGAAACAATCTCATCCTCACTCAAGGTTCCTCCACAACATCTGATACCCAAAACAATTTCATTTACTCTTTCCATAAAAGCAGAAATCCTTTCATCTTCTTCCATTTTCAGATGTTCATACCTGACTCAGAAGCTTTCAAGTTTTGCAATTTTGACTGTGGAATCTCCTTCATTTAGTGTTTCCAAATGATCCCAAATAGCTTTAGTAGTAGACCTATCTGATAATCCCATGATTTGTTGATTTGATAATGCACTCAAGAGTGCTTCTCTTGCTTTGCAATAATTTTCTTCATCTTTGGCTAAAGTAGTTGGAGCAGTCTGACCAGCTACAACAACAGTATAACCATTCTTAGTAACTTCCCAGATGTCTTTACTGATGCAATATAGATGTGTCTCCATTCTGATCTTCCATATCCCATAGTTGGTTCCATCAAGTTTAGGACTATCCTTCCTGAAATAATTAGTAGACATTAGATCTCCTCAAGTTGTTAAACTTCTACAAAAAGAGGACTAGGCTCTAATACCAATTGTTAGGTCCCGGAGACAACTGAGAGGGGGGGGGGGATGAATCAGTTGTCTAATAAATTCAAATCAAAAACTTATTAACCAACTTAATACTTAATACCGGTAAACTAGTTTAGTATGCTGGTAGACAGTGTTAATAGTAAATTGCTATACCGGTAAGAATTAATGCATGAAATATAAACACAAGATCATCCACAACACATGACACCAATATTTGTACGTGGAAACCCTGTAAGGGGAAAAACCACGGTGGGAAACCTTACCCACAATTAGATGATACTACTGTAGATAGTAAGTGTACAAAAGGGGTCTGCACATGCAAAAAGGCCAACAGCCTACAGCTCACTGCTCAATCACAAATGGGAGTCACACTGACTATAGTTGGATGGTTAAATCCAATAAGAATGTACTACACAAAATCGCATCTTTATATGCTGAATTTAGTACCGGTGTAATGCTGATATGCTTCAACAAAAACCTAACTTCTCCTTCAAATGATGTCTTCGTGTATGCCTCTGTTTTATCTCGCATATACCTTCACTCAAATCTTTTTCGCATTCCACACTTGATCTTACAAATAAGATCTTACATTTATACCATACCCTAAGACCAATTTTAGTAGGTCGGCTCTACAAGATATTACAATAAAAACATTTTACAAAAAATATAATATCCGATGCAATAACCGATTAATCATGTTGGCTTAATGCATTTACAATAATAATAAATCATCTCCATAGCGTGCCATGTTGATCTGGAAAAGATAAACCTGTCGGTGTAACCCTAGATAACTTGGACCTATTTGCTAGTAAAAGCAAATATGCAAATATGAATATACCAATGATTATTACTTCAAAATAAAGTGTCCACATGATGTCTTCGACATTGCCAAGTGTCTTCCATGTCATTCCAGGTACCGGTGAACATTATATCCTGCCGGTTAATCATATACCAGTAACTGTTGCACAGATTACTGCATGCTGGTGAATGTTGTTGGATCTCCAAAGTAGGTGTATTTAGTAGGTGTTGACATCAATGACAAAACCATACCAAAATACCAATAGTTTGGGCCAAAAAAAACCTCACTGTTGGCTTCCGGAGGGCGTTTCCAGTCATTTTGATATATAATTCGACCTATTTTGGTGACAAGTGCATCTAGGCCATGATTTTTTCATTGGCATGCTTTATGAGGCACAAAAATCCATACGGTTGTACTTGCAAATGTGTCAGAAAATTTTTCGTCAAAAAAAAAAATAATAATAATTTTTTTTTTGCTTTTTATGCCCTAAAAGAAGGTTTTTTTTCTTTTTTTCTTTTGGCCATAACTTGGTCATACGGAGGCACTTTTTCAAAAACCTTATATTGTTGGAAAGCTCTTTCCGAGATCTCTTTAGATTGAGAGGTTTGATCTTCTGATTTTTCATTTTTGAGAGTGTTTTTTTCTGTCAAAGCCAGAAGTTCATCTGAACATTATTTTTCAAAAACTTTATATTGTTGGAAAGTTTGTTCTGTATACTTTCCAGCCATATGGTTTTCTTTCCAGATTCTACTCCAGGAATATTTTTTCTTCAGTTTTTTGCTTTACAGCACTTTGTGGATATCTTGGTTGTTTCAGGTCCTGGGATCTCTTCTCTGAGTAGGATGTCTTTGTTTTGGCTCTTCTTTTTGTTTCCAGTCTTATTATCATTGTAGATTCTTTTATGCAAACACACTGAGATAAAGTGTCATTATGCATTATTTACTTGGGATCTTGCACATCTTGTGCCTTGTTGTACATGCACTACTTATAAAGTGCCATGAGGGGGTTGATGTTTGCCTTGTTTTCCATCTACCTTTGTCCAGTGAGTGTTCCTTCCATGACATTCACCTCATGATGTGTGTCAAGTGAGTGTTCCTTACACGACACTATGTACTTTCTCTGCACCTTCGATGTTCATGGTTCTTCATCATGCAGTTCTTGTTGGCCATTCTTTTTAGTGTACTTGTCCCTCTCCCTTTTCAGCATTATGGGGAGGTTTGTCCTATTGGTTCTAATGCTTCCTTGGTTCAATTGATCAGCTCTTCAGGATTTGGTGTCTCATGCCATCTGTATCTTCGAGCTCAGTTGTTTGCCTTTGTTTGCCATCTGGTTCGAGTAGTGTCATTTGAGGGCACTCATGCATATTACAATCTTCTCTACCTGGTTATGTTTTATTTCAGTGGAGGTTCTTCAGATCAGCAGGTATTCTTCGACAATGTTTGCAGCTATTTCCTGCTTCAGTGGTGTTCTTCTTGTTTTTCCATCTCTTTTTGGACTAGAGTTTTTTCCTACGTGGTTTTCTTTATTTCTCCAGTTCATAGAGATTTGGTTGTGATTGGGTACCTCATCAGGCCTTGTTGTCGGGACCCAAATTTGCCTTCATCATGTAGTTGCATTTTTTGCTTCATCCATTTAGTTTTTTAGCTACTCCCTAAGTTCATCTTAAGGGGGGGTGTTAGAGTTATCTTGTATTAGCTAATAATTATTTATTTAATTATTAGTCTATTATACTCTACGCTTAAGCTAAACTTAAGCATTTAATAATTATTCTAATTCTAATTATTAAATACTCTTTATCCCTTTAGGGTTTATTTAGGGTTGCACACCTTTAGGGTTGCTATTATCCTTTTATAAGGATTTTATTGTACTTTTTTCATGAATCGATTCCCTTTCTAAATGATAATATTCTTCTTCAGAGCATTTATGTTTTTTTTCTTTATGTGCCTCCATTCTTCTCTTGTGACAGGTATTTGCATGCAGGTGTTCTTGGGATCTTTGAAGTTGTATTTCCTCAACTTCTTCAGTATGGTGTATGAGTAATGGTAGTGGGAAGTGACTTTAGCTTCCACATCTTGAGGAAATTTCTCACTACTTCCCCTTATGATGGACCCATTGAGTTTTTCATAGGTGCTTACCCTAATCCCCATAGTTCTTGAGTATGGTGTTAGTAGGTCTCTAATTATTGAGAATTCAAATATGTATATGTACTCGATGCAGAAGGATATGTATACACATGTTTCCTCCTTCATCATTTGGTGGCTAATTTTAGTCACATAGTGAAGTAATGTGCAATTTATGTTGATTTATTTTATCTTTCTTGTGTGGACCAGTGAATTTATTTATTCTTTTCTATGATGGTTTAGCCACAATTTGCAAATATTTTGCACATAATTTTCATGCTACATTTTATATACTCTTGTCGATTCCATGTATTTTCCTCTTTATTATTTAAATTGATAATTTATTGTTCTTTTCTTTCTTATTGATGAACTTTGGTGGCCAAACTAGATATCTTTACTATTTTTGAATGATGGTCAGGTGTTGTAATGTGATTCCTCCCCAAGGACATGTGAGGTAGATTTGGTTGAGTATCTGCAAGGATGAGAACATAGGGAACCATGAGGATGGGGGTATGTGATGTTGAGTGGGAAACTAGAAGGTAAGAAGACCCAAAATCACCCCTCTATGCCTTGTTTAAGGCCTATTACAACCCCACAACCAGGGTTCTACACACACCAATGCAACCAGTCACCTACCACACTTTCTAAGGAGGGTTTAGACTATTTAACAACTAAGATCACTCACCCTAGCCTTCCAACCAAGTTTGGAACTCTCCTTTTTGCACCCGGGTCAAGGAACCCCTATCTAGGCCTAATCCTAGAAGCCTTGCCAGACCAGTATTTCCCAAATCATTCAAAATTCTCCCAAAACACCCTAGAAAAAAATTACATATTTGAGTACCCTTTTGGGATTTACATACAATATAAATATATTGAGTCTTGACTCTAATCTATCACCTCTAAGCACCTACTAAGTTTACAGACCTAATAGGCCTAATTAGGCTAGCCTAATCCTAGTAGCCCTGCCAGACCGAAATTTCCCAAATCATTCAAACTTATCCCAAAATACCCTAGAGAAAAATTACATATTTGAGTATCCTTTCGGGCTTTACATCCAATCCCAAGAGATTGAGGCTTGAATCTACTCTTACACCCCTAAGCTCCTACTGAGTTCACAAACCTAATAGGCCTAATTAGGCCTGTTTTCCAAAGCAACTATTTGAAGACGGGGTTGAAGAACCAAACTTGCCACTTGGACATGTTCCCTTGGCAAATAATAGACTAAATCCACTATTAAACTCACCACCAAACACTCCTTAGGTGGTTGTTTGCACATTCCTTCTTGTAGGCTAGACTAAACACATTGTCTTGTTGCCTAGGTTTTGGTGGTAACCACACCAAACCTCACTCTCAGATTCCACCCTTTTGAAATCTCAGTGTTCACACCCCTAACTTGCATTTTCCTAGAGGTCGTTGAATTCCACAAAGGAATTTGCAAGTTAGGGCCGCATCTTTGGTGAAACCTTATGAACTGGGGTTTGGAATGATAGTTTTTGGTAAACTGCCCACAACTCACTCCGAACTCTACCAATTGGAGTCAGACCACTTGAATTCAAACCTTCACTCACATCACAACCCAAAAAATTCAAAATTACATGCAAGTAAATCCTCTGTCAGATCATACAGTACGGAAAACAATGGAAATTGGGTAAAATCTGAGTTTTCTTGTTATTCAAACCACCAAATCTTTACATGCTTCATCCAACGTCAATATGGATGATCTCAAAAGCCTAAAGAGGCCTTCCCCCAATGGCTAAAAAAATTTTCAATTGGTTATGGCTGTTGGAACCTTTATCTCCAATCGGTGGGAAAATGTTGCTTAGTAACTTTGAAAAGTTGCTTAGCAACTTTTGACAATTTTGCAATTTTGACACTTTTGAAGTGCACAAGTCCCCAATGGACCTAGTAGACCTATCCTAGGCCTAAAAAAACTCAATAAAACCTATCGACATGACTCCTACACTACATGAACCCCATGGTCTAATTTGGTCTCTAGGTTTATAAATGACCTTAGAGCCAATTGGCCGTACAAATGGTTCTTCATTACATCCAAAGGATCCAAACTAATCCAACACATCATCCTAGGGTCTAAGACCACCTATCCAACACTAAAAAAAAATGAAATCCAAAGACCAAGAGGGTTCCCTGCACCATACTCCTGGGGCTTGAAAAAACTCAAGTCTCTTGAGTTGGCAAATCTGGAACCTGTTAGGATTAATGATAGTCCCAAAGATACTGAGAGGGGGGGGGGTGAATTAGTATCTAACTGGTTAATAGAATATTTAACCTTATTAAGTATTTTGCATTCCAAAATAGTGTACCGGTAAATAAGAATTAATGCAGTAAACAGGAACAATAAAGACAACATAGAAAACACACCATAACACAAGATGTTTAATGAGGAAACCCGGTGTGGGAAAAAACTCGGTGGGATTTGTGACCCCCAATATTCACTCACTGGCCAATGAATAAATATTACTTACAATAAGGGGCCTGCACATGTAGGAAGGCCAACTACCTAGAGCTCACTGCTCAATTTATAGAATAGAAGTCTCACTAACTTACAAAATGGATTATGAAAATCCAATACAATGTATTGCTTCAAATCAGCATCAACCATGCCAAGTTCATTACCAGTTTAAGCTCATACTATAACCAAAAATCTTTTCTATCACTTATATCACCTTATACACAATTCACAATTCTTCTCTTACTTATTTTTCTCCTCACAATGACCTATAAGATCTCACACATATATATGAGTCTTTTAGAATATGACTTGTCAGATTTACAAAAGATAATTACAATTAAATACAATAAACAAAAGTGTATTCCTTGTTGGCTGGAGTGTCGATATGCATTGTTGTCGCTGTCGGTGAAGTGTCTGCCAATGTATGTAGATGTCTATGTCAGTGCCGGTGGTTGTACCAGATGAATGCCAGGTGGTTGCCAGAAGGTTTCCAGTAGGTTTCCATCAATGACAACACCATCGTTTCTCATTTGAGTGTATAATGCCAACAATCTCCCCATTTGGCATTGATGGCAACACTCATGAGAAAAATCCAAAAATTGTTTCCAAATAGTGAAGTCCAAAAATTTACCAAAATGATGTGCTCCCCTTGAGCAGATGATCTCCTCTAAATAACCATGTTTCTCTGTCCACTACTCCCCCTTTGACATCAATGACAGAGGTTGTCAAAAATTGTCAAATGAGTGCAAAATTTCACCTTAAGGTTTGTAACCGATTGGTTACAATCTGAAATATGTCTGCCAAAACCAAGTTTAAACTCTACATGAATCTACTGTTGTCATTCATGGTTGCCTTAGTTCATTGGATCATGTCAGTGAGATGATGCATATGCTCCTCCGGTGATCTTTCTCCTTTAATTAATGCCTTAGATATCTCATTTCTCAGAGAGATAAGATTATCCAACTTAGGACTAAGTTTATACTTAAGCTCTCTAGCATTTGCCTTGATCCTTTCTTTTTCCTTCTCAAATTTCTCCAACTTTTCCTCAAAACCTACTATTTCTTGCTCAATAATTGATATAGGTTTGGATGAACCAATAATGTTATCAGCTATATCATCTATCTCCTTCTGTAATCTGCTTATTTATTTTTCAATGTCCTGTGTCAATAGATGTGGCTTGCATGTTTCTCTATATAGTTCCTTATATTCCAAAATTGTTGTATTCAGTGCCGATAAAAGTGTGTTAATATGTTCAAACTAGTTCTTTATTGTGTCCTCAAAGAATTTTTCCTTTTCTTTTTCCATTTTCTCTTTTAATGTATCTTCATTCACCTTATCAATTGTTATTACATTTCTAGCAATAAATTTAGACAATGTTTCCAACTGACCTAAAGAATCCTTTACATGATCTATATTACATTTTGGTGCAATCATCTTAAGAATAGGTATTGTGTCATCAATTTATTTATAATCCAATGCATTATAGTCATTTATCTTCTTAATAGAGTCCAAGAGTACCTCTGTCACATTAGTAGGCCTGAATTCACTTAAAGAAGTACCGGATGTCTGACCAACTGCCTTGATTACCTCAGTGCTTCCAACATTAGTTACCAATTTGCTTGTATCAACCTCTGGTGTATCAGTCTGAGTTTGTGTTTCAACCTGTAATGGTTTGGGTTTCTCAGTGATTACTAGTTTTATTATCTCAACATGTATCTGTGCTTCTATCAGTTTCTCTGTTGGTTTCTCTGTGTGCTCAGCTGCTGGTATCTCTGTCTCTATAGGTTTCTTAGTGCCAACATCTATACTACAAGTATTCAATCCAGTATCCAATCCAATGTCCAATGGTTTCTCTATTTTTAGTGTATTCTCTTTTTTCTCTGTTTGCATTTCAACCTCTACATTCTCTATCGGTTGCTCAACAATGTTTCCACTGTCAGCAATACCATTCTATACCTCTGTGCTGTCCTTATCCATAACAATGTTCACTTTCTTAGTATCAACATTCATGGTGAATAGAATTTCTTATTCAGGGTTAGTGTCATCATGTGTTGTACCTATACTGTCAGTAGCTGGTGGATCATCAGCATGTACCGGTGCAGTATCCAAGGGTGGTGGTAAGTTGATGCTTATTTTGATGTTTGGTATTCCACCAACTTTACCTTTCCCTTTGTCCTTATCCTTCTGATAAACTTAAATGTTTTCTTCGACCTGTTCAATTCCTCTTGTTTTTCTTTTTCTACAAAAAGGATCCCATTTATCAGTTGTTTCCTCTGCAATTTCATTAACTCTACCAACCATTAAGCTTACTTGCCAGTGACCACTAGCAAAAAACTGATTTGTTAGATTCACAAATTAGGTCATCAATTTCTTCTTTGAGTTAACTGGATGTACAGCTAGAAGTTTTTCAACTTTAAGTTTCTTGTCCAACTCCATTACTACAATCCTTTTTGCATCTACCACTTCAATTAACACTTTCTTGTATATGTCCAAATGTAGAATAATATTGTTTTCAATACTTTCCTTTTCTGAATCAGTGAATGTGTTATACAATTTGCTCACATTTGCCAAATTACCATCACCAGTTGTTTCATTCAGTAAATTATCCAATGGTATAACCTATTTCTATTTCTTCTTGGGTGTAATTTTCTTTGCCAGTTGCCTTATTGCTTGTTGTTTCTTTCTCAAGGTTCTTGTTTTCTTGGGTGGAGGAGAGGGGACCGGTGTGGGTTTTCTCTTCCTATCAACTCTCTTGAATTCCGCAGGTATCTCACTGTCAGATGATGTTCCAACTAGTGAGATGTGTGCCTCCGGTTGCAGTCCTTCCAATTCACTTTCCTTTATACCAGTAAGGTTCATAACATTTTCTTTTATTTCCTTTAATTGCTTAGAAGCATCTCTTATATACTTTTCTCTTCTCTTCCTTTGTTTCATTGTTTGTACACCACTTTCAATTGTTTCAGCACTACCAAAAACTTCTTCCGAAGGATCTCTAGGTGCATCTAATAAGGATTTTGCATAAGTTTCAACAATGTTGATATCTACCTCATAACCCATTTCTGTTAACCATATAGTTCTAGGTAATATAGCTTCCATCCATGTTTCATCTTTCTTAATCACAAAACAGATTTCCTTATCATATTTATCTACTACACTCTATGGTAGTCTCTCTCTTGCTTTCATTTTGGTTTGGAAAGATTTGAAGTATTCAGTTATGTTGTTTTCCTTTGGTGAAGGCTTCTTGCAATTTTTTGCCTACTGGTATGTTATATCCAAAGTCTTTATGTCCAATACTGGGGATTTCCTTTGAGAAATACAACATAAGGCATACCAAGAGATTGCCAAAATGAAATGTCCCTTTCTTATCACCTTTTATCTTCTCCAAGTTATCAATTAGTTCATCCTTTAGCCATTCACACAAATCTATCTTTGCATTATTGTTTACCATTTCATAAGAACTGATAATGCAAAGACTGGAAACTGAATTAAGTATGTTTGCATGTGTAGTCTTGTAACCTAAGATCATACTTATGAATCTCACATTGATGTCCTTGATGTCATTTACTCTTAGTGATCTACTATCAGATGTTGCTCTGGTTAAGCTCATGACTTTGTTATTAGGAACCTTCTTAGTTTTGTTAGGTCTTTTGCCTGTTGAGGGTAGACTTGTCACTGCCCTAATTGCTTGCCGGGTGAATTGTTAGATTGAATCTAACCAAAGAAATTCTCCATGTGCCCTACTTAGGACAATTTAGGGATGTTCAAGATTTCCACAAAACCTAAAGTCTCAATAACCTTGTGCTTGGGTTTGATATTGCCATTTTCATCACAAATTATGATTTTAAACATCTTTAACACTTCCTCAGAACCTAATTCTTCAATATTGCAGTGAATATATATCCTAGGGTCTTCAACATAAGCTACACCTTTAGGAATATTTGAAAATGAACCTATGGAATCATCTTGCTTAGCTATCTTGGGAATGATTTTAAATACGGGCCTAGGGCATTTTATATTTTCCACAATAGTAGGGTTTGCAATAAATTCGAGAGCAAAAGAGGAAGCCATTTGAAAAATACCTTAATCTATCTGATAATGTTTGAGTGCTTGAAAGAAATTGCTTCACTTCTTCCCCTTGAATGCCTTCGCTCGGATTTCGTGCTCTCTGCTAATTTGAATGCTCGGTGAATCAAAAATGAAGGAAAACCGATGATTTATAATGAAATTTCTTTCAACAACCACATTAAATGCTCGTTGGTTAAGTGAAAACTTAACACATCTGCCGGTAAAGAAGAAATCTATCTTCTCACCATCAACCAAGGGTAATCTGTATGATATTCAACTTGCTGCAATACCCCCAAAGGGTTACTTCTTAGTTGGATGAAGAATTTCTTTCCGATGGAATGATACTTTGTTTTACCAGTGAAGAAATAGTCTCATCAACATTCTGATCTTTCTTTCTAATCCATTGTTTTGCAAATTCTTTCTTTACCTCATCAACCTTTTCTTTGCCTTTCAAACTGGGTCCTTTATTGTTTGCCAGTGAAGTCTTGCTTCTACAAAATTTTGCAATATGTCCAATTTTGTTACAAGCATAACAAGTCACATTATTCTTCTGAATAGCCTTTCCATATCCTATGTTGGTTTGTGTTCAGCATTGATTAGATAATTTCCCAAATCTTCCACAAACATAACATCTTACTTTCATTTTGCAGTTTTCTGAATTATGACCAACTTTGTTACATTTGGAACATTAACTGGTGGGTGCATTGATGTTTTGATTGTTTCTAGATCTACACTAATTTTCTCTATAACCATACTTGTTACAGTTAAAGAATTTCCCATTAAATTTGTAAGCATTAGGTTGTCTTACCGATTTACTGTGATCATGATTGTTTACAGTACCCGAACTTTCACCAACTTCAAATCCAAGTCCATTTGTATCTCCATTAGGTTTCTGACTTTTCAACATATCATCAAGTTCTTCTAAACTTTTCTTGAATTTCTCTTTGTGTTGATTTGTAGTAGCCAACTCATTTTCCAGAATTCCCATTTGTCTCATAAGTTCAGTTTTATCATGTTGCATGTGAATTGGATCTGTCTTTAACATATCATTTTCATGACTGAGTCTTAGATTTTCATTTCTAGCATCATTAAGTCTCCTAGTCAAGTCATCTTCATTCTTCTTCCTGTCTTCAATGTCTTTACAAAATCTCATAGTCATATCTTGCATTTCATTCCTCATAGTAAATTTTTCTTGTCTCATCTTGTTCACAAGTTCATTAAGAGTTTCCTTTTCATCACTATCATTCTGCATCTTCTCATGAAGTTATTTTCTTTTATTTCTAGCAATAGTAAGATTCTCCTGAAGTCCTTGAATGAATTCCTGTGCATTCCTTAGATCATCTTCAAGTTTGATATTCTTAAATCATAGTCTACAAGAGCTCCTTCCAATTGCTTGCTTAAGTTCTCCATCTGTATCGATGTCAGAATCTTCCTCAAGTTGTTAGGCTTTTGAAAATAGAGGACCAGGCTCTGATACCAATTGTTAGGATTAATGATAGTCCCAAACATACTGAAAGGGGGGGGGGGGTGAATCAGTATCTAACCGGTTAATATAATATTTAACATTATTAAGTATTTTGCATTCCAAAATAGTGTACCGGTAAATAAGAATTAATGCTGTAAATAGGAACAATAAAGACAACATAGAAAACACACCATAACACAAGATGTTTAACGAGGAAACCCGGTGTGGGAAAAACCTCGGTGGGATTTGTGACCCACAATATTCATTCACTGGCCAATGAATAAATATTACTTACAATGAGGGGCCTACACATGCAGGAAGGCCAACTACCTAGAGCTCACTACTCAATTTAGAGAATAGAAGTCTCACTGACTTACAAAATGGATTATGAAAATCCAATACAATGTACTGCTTCAAATCAGCATCAACTATGCCAGGTTTAGTGCTGGTTTAAGCTCATACTATAACCAAAAACCTTTGTTGTCACTTATATCACCTTATATACAATTCACAATTCTTCTCTTACTTCTTTTTCTACTCACAATGACCTATAAGATATCACACATATATATGAGTCTTTTACAATATACCTTGTTAGCTTTACAAAAGATAACTACAATACAATAAACAAAAGTTTATTCCCTATCGGTTGGAGTGTCAGTATGCATTGTTTCCATTGTCAGTGAAGTGTCTGCTGGTGTATGTAGATGTCTATGATGATGTTGGTGTCTGTCGGTGGCTGTACTAGATGAATGCCAGGTGGTTGCCAGAAGGTTTCCAGTAGGTTGCCATCAATGACAACACCATCATTTCTCATTAGAGTGTAGAATGCCAACAAAACCTTGCATCCAATCTTCTCCAAAGCCTGCTCTATCATCTAGGTTGCATCTTCTAAGGGTTTGTCCTTCCATTGGAATAGGTACTCATAGTAGGTATGCCTCCTTGTTTTCTTACTCACCCTCTTGTCAAGTACATGCTCAACTTCAAGCTTAGGCTTCTTAGGTAGGTTTTGTAACATCTCTTCCCTGCTATAATCATCTTGACCTGCATCACATACATCAGTAATAGGACCTTTGTATGCATATGTATCTGAAACTTTGAAAGTGTTACAAAGGCCAATATCTAGAGGAAGATCAATCTTGTAGGCATTGTTGTCATACTTTTGAATGATTTTGAAAGGACCTATCTTCTTCATCATCAACTTGGTGTATCTCTCTTTAGGGAGTCTCTCCTTCTTGAGATGAATCATCACCATATCTCCAACCTTAAACTACAAATCCCTCCTTTTCCTATATGTTGCATGCTTGTATTTGTCTGATGTTTGTTCTAACATATCCTTTACTTGTTGGTGTATGTCTCTCATCACTTATGCAAAGTCCTCTTCTTGTGCACTTCTTCTGTCCAAATCCTTCACATTTGTCAACTCCAATACACCTCTAGGGTGTGACCCATACACTATTTCAAAGGGACTGTGACCAGTGCTCCTATTCACTGAGTCATTATAAGCAAATTCTGCTTGAGGAAGTATTGAATCCCATGTAGCTCCTTGATCCTTATTTAAACACCTTAATAGGTTTCCAAGTGACCTATTGATGACCTCAGTATGTCCATCAGATTGGGGATGATAAGCTAATGTGAATGAAAAATTAGTACCCAGTCTTCTCCAAAGTGTTCGCCAAAAATGTCCAATAAACTTAGAATCTCTGTCTGAGATGATTGACAATGGAAAACCATGTAACCTTACAACCCCCTTGAAGAGTATACCTGAAATGTGAGATGCATCATGTGTGGTTTTACAAGGTATAAAGTGAGCCATTTTTGAAAACATGTCAACAACTACATAGATGTTGTCATAACCCTGTTTAGTCTTTGGGAGTCCTAATACAAATTCCATGCTGACTGAATCCAATGGATTATTTAGTATGGGAAAAGGAGTATACAAACCTACATTTGAACTACTACCCTTGGCCTTCTGACAAATCATACAACCTTCCACATACTTTCTAATCTCAATCTGCATGCTAGGCCAGAAGTAGAATCTTTTAACCAATTCAAGGGTCTTGTCAATCCCAAAATGACTTGCCAATCCCCCAGAATGCTTCTCTTTCACAATGTTTTCTCTCATGGAGCCTTTAGGGATGCAAAGCTGGCTTTCCTCGAAAAGTAAACCTTCCTACAAAATGAAGTCTGAGAACTCCTTATGGTACTTGTCACCAATTTCCTTACACACTTGGTATGCTTCTTTGAAATCCTCATCTCCTTGGTACATATCCTTCATGGAATTGATGTTTATTCTCTCCAATTGAATCTCCTTCACTGTCAAGTTCCTCCTGCTAAGGGCATCAACTACGTTATTTGTTACTCCTTTCTTGTGCTTGATAGTGAAAGTGAATGCTTGAAGGTATTCCATCCACTTCATATGTTGGTGATTCAACTTGTCCTATCTATTCAAGAAACTCAGAGCATGTTTATCAGTATAGACTACAAAATCCTTTGGCAACAAATAATGCCTCCATTTCCTCAAAGATTGAGCCATTGCATACATCTCCAAGTCATAGGTTGGGTACTTTTATTTTGCTTCATTCAATTTTCACTAAAGAAGGCTACTGGTCTACCTTCTTGACTCAAGAATCCTCCTACTGCCTTGTTACTTGCATCACATTCTATGGTGAAGACCTTATGGAAATCAAGTAGAACCAATATAGGTTGCTCTACTACCCTTCTTTTCAAATATTCAAAGGACTTATTTGCTTCACTAGTCCATACAAACTAACATTTTCTACCCCACTTAATAGTGTCAATCATAGGTGCACATACACCACTAAAATTCTTAATAAACTTCCTATAGAATCTTGCAAGACCATGAAAACTCTTTACCTCACTTTCATTTCTAGGCGTAGGCCAATTGAGGATTGCTTCCACCTTGGATGGATCCATCTTGAGGCTTCTCTTGGAGATTACAAAACCAAGAAATACTAACTCCTCCTACAAGAAGACACATTTTTCCAAATTGATCTTCAACTACTCTTCATTCAACCCTTTCAACACCAGATCCAAATGTATTAGATGCTCATCCCTATTCTTGCTAAAAATCAAGATATCATCTAAGTACACAACAACAAAATGATTGATAAAGAGTTTCAAGACTTCATTCATGAGTCTCATGAATGTACTAGGAGCATTTGAGAGGCCAAATGGCATAACCAGCCATTCATAAAGTCCTTCATTTATTTTGAAGGTTGTCTTCCACTCATATCACTCTCTTATTCTTAGTTGATGGTAGTCGCTCTTCAAATGCACCTTAGAATAGTACTTGGCTCCTGCTAGACAGTCCATCAAGTCTTCTATCCGAGGCATAGGGAACCTATACCTTATTGTGATCTTGTTGATGGCTCTTGAATCCATACATAATCTCCATGTACCTTCCTTCTTTGGGGCCAATACTATAGGGACAACACAAGGGCTAATGCTCTTCCTTATGAACCCTTTATCTAGCAACCCATGTACTTGCATTGCAAGTTCTTCATTCTGATCAGGGGTAAATTAATATGCTTCTTTTTTGGGCAATGTAGAGCCTGGTATGAGGTCAATGCAGTGACTTACATCTCTGAAAGGTGGTAGGCTCTCTAGTTTTCTTCCTGCAACTATACCCTTGTATCTTTCCAACAAATCTTTCACCTCTCTAGGACATGCAGTCCTCTCTTGCACCTTGTCTTCTTCTTTCTTCCTTACTTCTTCTCTTAGCTTCACCACTATGGAAAAGCATGGGGTATCCTTCTCTTTGATTGTCTACATAGACTCCTCCCTACCTACTAACATGACACTAGTCACAACATGATTGCCCTTACCATCATCCGAAAGTGGGGTCATAGTGTATTGCACACCATCTTTGGTCAACTTGTAGATAGTTTTCTTCCCATCATGCCTTGAGTCTACATCATATTGCCATGGTCTCCCAAGGAGTAAATGGAAAGCATCCATCTCTGTAACATCACACAAAATCTTGTCTCTATATTCACCTATTTGAAAATCAACCCAAACTTGTTCACTTACCAAGGCTTGTTGCTCTTTGCTCAACCATGAGACTTTGTAGGGGCAGGGGTAAGGAAGTTTCTTTAATCCAAGTTTTCTAACCATCTCTATTGAATCAAGATTATCAGTTGACCCTAAGTCCACAATGACTCTGCATACCTTTCCACTTACCTTGCAAGTAGTTTTAAACAATACCTCCCTCTATGGTGGCTCCTTGACGGTTGGTACCTTCAAGAGGGTCCTTTTGAACATCAAACACTCCCCTTGCTCTAGATTTTCATGTCTTGAAGGTGAGTTTACACTTTGGGTGTCTTCCTCTTGTGCCAGATGAACTCTTCTTTCTCCACCTTGGCTGTTAGAACCTTGCTTTTTCAGACATCTGAATGATTGGTGGCCAACTTGATTACATGTGAAACACCTTACAGTGAACACATTGGCTCATCTACCTCCAAATATACCTCAGCCATTTGGTCCTCTTCCTCTGAAACTACCCCTGTGACTTGGTTCTCCTTCTGATTCCTAATTACTTGACTCTCCTTGTGGTTTAGGAGATGTTCCTCTTCCACCAAATTTGCCTCTTCCTCTAAAGTTTCCTCCTCTTCCTCTACCTTGTTGGTCTCCCTTTCTTCTAAAATTTTCTTCAATTGTTAATACCATTTGATAGCATTTATGAACTGTCTCATGATTAAAGAGACTTAGTTCATCTTGAATGACATACTTGAGGCCATTCATGTACCTTGCCAACTTTTGTTTCTCAATCTCTGGCACCTTCATGACATTTTGTGAAACTCCTCGATGTATCCACTCACATCCAAATCCTTTTTTCTCAGGCTATGCAACTTCTTGTGCATTGTCACTTCATAATCCTTAGGTATAAATTGTTTTTTGACCTCTACAAACATCCTCTTCCATGATGAGATGGGGTTCTTCCCTTCTTCTACTCTCTCATTTTGCAAGAAGTTCCACCAAATAAGGGTGGATCCCTTCATCTTAGACTTAGAAGTCTTCATCTTTTGATTCTTAGGCACATCTTCAAACTCAAAGTGGTTCTCTAAGGCCTCCAACCAATCCATGACTTCCTCTGGGCTCATCTTCCCAGTGAACATAGGTAGGCTTGCTTTGTCATCTTGGCTACCTACTGTAATACCCTAAAAATGGTCATCTAAACCATGGGCCCCTAATCTTGACAACATCACCAAGGTCCTAACCAAAGGCAATAAAATAAATCTTGAGCACACAATTAATTTCTAAATTCATCAATGTCACATGGCAAAATTAATCACTCAATATTAATTAAATATTTATTTAATTAATTGATCATTCCAAGCAAATCATTTTTAAACAATTATCTTATTTATTTTATTGAAAATCCTAGCATATTTAATTAAATAAATCAATTTGCTATTAAAACATCAAAAAAAGAGGAATTGGAAATTATGAGCACAAATCTTAAAAAAAGGAAATAAATCAAAAAAGGAATTAATTGACCAAGCAAGAATTAAAAATTGAGAAAAGAAATCAATTGGAGATAATCTTGAAAAACAAATTAAAAATTGATAGATAATCTCAGAAGAAAGCAATTAAAACAATTAAATATCAAAATTAAATGAAATAGAGAATAAATCAGTTTTTCTTGATTTTAGTTCAATTTCCTTTAAAACTGAGAAAAACATCCAATCACATCAATTCACCTAGATTGTGCTTCCTCTTGGAAAATCTTGACTGCTCATCATCATTTGATCTCAGCCATTGGTTTCTTTCTGAATTTTCTATAAATTCAGACTCTCATCTCCTAATCAAGGATCTTGGAGAATATATTGTTATTATGTTGTTTTTGCTCTAGGTTCATTGAGAATTTGCATTAAGATATTTGCATATTAGTTATTTCATATTTCTTAGATCATTTAGCTCATTTATTGATTAAATCATGTTAGATTAATCTTGCATATCTAGCTTAAATCTTGCATCCATTTAGCTCATATAGATTTAAAAATCCTTCGTTTAGGTGTTGTCTAGTCACTGGATAGCTTAGCAATCTGAGAGCAATCTAAACTCGCATCTACTAGAAGGCAATGGGTCAACTTGTTATGGTTTTATTATTCATTGATTATTGATTTACTAACCATGCATCTAATGACTTAATTGAAGTGTTGTGTATTCCTAATATAGATACAGGTCCACTTTTCACACACACATTTTTGGCGCCCACCGTGGGGCAGAAGACTACTTTTTTGGCCTCAAAATCATTTTTTTTAATCCTGCAGGTTTCGTCCATACAATCTCTGCAAAATATCATACGAGTAGTTTCACTGCATCATACGATATTATATTGAAGCCTGTTATTTGTCGTACGACGTTATATTGAAGCCTTTTATTTGTTGTACAAATTAGAAAATGGTGTCATACGACATACTGTTCTGATTATCTAATTTTATCTTCTGTCGTCCTAGGCTCATTTCTAACTCATATGATAAGAGCTTTTTGTCATTTCATTCTATGAGAATTGTCATACGATCCTTTTTTCTGTTGGATTAAAGAAAGTTTCACTTTTTAAGGGTTTTTCTTGAATTGAATTTTGATTGCGCTAACCCTGAATTGTCTTTCTGTCTGCCTGGTATTTTCATAGCCTAACCAGTTTCTTGCAGGACGTTTGTCAAAGAATTTATCAATCAAACATACGTCTGTCAAAGAATAAAAACAACATGACTATTGATACGTTGTTTTTGCAGGTTGCCTAAAGAGAATCAACCAAACATCGTGTATTCTTTAAATTCATTTTTTTTCGGCACTTAAATTGCTATCTGGTTAATGAACAAATTTATCTTTTGTGTTTTCAGAAAAATCTAAGAGGTAGGAGAGTATGCTCTTGTCTTTTCAGACAATCAAAAATCTAGAACCTTTAGCGGGCCTGTCATAGTGGGAAAAAGTAATCACCCTGTGAGAATGACCCAAGTGAGTACAACTGGACCTGAGCATTCCAACTCACTATAATAAATAGGTCTTTGATGATTAAAGTCTCAGAGGATGGGATTATTTGAGTTTTCTCTTTGAGATCTTTCATATCGAGTATTTTGTAGGGCCTCACGGTCTCAATCACGTTTACGTGACTACAACTTGTCTCGGTACCTTGTTGGGCTATAGGCCTCAATCATGCTTGCATGATTTCATGGGGTAATTTCAAACAAAATCCCTTACTAGATTCAATTAAAATTAGAAGCTACCTAATTCACCTCCGAAAGGTTGATAATCTTTGTGCAAGAGAGATAGTAACTCTCCCAAGACACTTGCCATATAATTCCCCCATCAACATTTGGAGTCAGCTAATACGATGTTGAGAATCCATTGCGTGAGACTCAGTGACCGTATTCTAATTAGCTATTGGGTGCGTACCTAAGTCAGTAAGAAAAAGGTTTTCTTCTTGAAGCTAACTTCCATAGGGTTTGCATGCTATGATTGAAATTACTATTCATATTGCATGTTTTTTATGTTTTCATCCCTCAAACTAAAAGTGGAATACTAAAATTGGAGAAAACAAATCAGCAACTCAGTGGTAAAACTCTATTCGTGTCAAAACTAGTCTATCCTGGTAAAAAATCAGTCCACCTCATAATTAGTCATACTCAGTTGTCATACTCAGCTATTGAAAAACTCATAATTTTTGTCTATGTTCTGTTAATAGTCGTACGAACCTGATCATTTATCATCCTGTACCATATCCTATGTCGTACGAGTCTTCTAATTTGTCATCCGAGCTCAATCCTCTGTCATACGAGACCCAGCAGTCTGTCGTTTCAAGCTAAATCCTGTGTCATACAAGACAAAACTGCACTGAATCCTTTGTCGTTTGGGACATGCCCATTTGTCATACGGTACTAGGCAGCAACTCGTTTGAAACAAAACTGTTATTATCCTAAAGCTGTTATACTGACGTACAATATTAAAAATCTTGTCGTATGAGTCTCTGATTTTGCTAGTCCAGAACAATCAAACCTGTCTAAAACAGTCAACAGCGAGCCTAAAACTAGTCATCATTCCTCTAAGCATAAACAACCTTGATAGTGTACCCCTGCCATTGTGTTGCACAATTTTGTCGATCATCTTTCACCTAGTTCAAAAAAACATCTTATCAAACCTAAGTTAACTTAGATAGCATCTTAAATAGGATAGATCATTCCTGAAACCAGACCAGATCTTAGTAACTTCTCTCAATCACTACGTTAAACAAATAACTAGCTACAATTTGATCTTGACTTTTGCAACACATCTAGCTCTCGGTCCCATCGGTTGTAAATGCCTATTCAAACCAAAAGCTCTTCAAAAATTTAAAAAAAAAAATAAGAATCTCATGGATACCTTAGCTCCAATTCCCATGGCTACCTTGGCTCAAATGCTCCAAGATATCAAGGAAGAAATATATGACATGAAAATCCAACAAAATAAATCAATAACTCCATTTGAAAAACAAATGGATGATATCAAGAGTGAGAAACTTCAAGGAATGCTAAAACGATTATATGATTTGACAATAAAAAACCAACAAATAATTGACAATAAAAAGCCAAATCTTAAACAAGCTCACAAGACACCTTCACCAAGACATAAAGACATTTCCTCCAAATATCCTCTAGATAGATAGTTTACACCTTTGGGGCAATCTATTGAGTCAGCTTTGGAAGAGCTTCTTAAACTCAATCTTATCATATTGCCTAAAAAGACCACATGGGGATGTGAAGTTTTGAGTAATTATTGTGCATATTATAGACATAACAAACATAAGACTTCAATGTGCCTAGAATTAAAACATAATATTCAAGATCTCATTGATAATGGTGTCATTGAAATTGAAGATCCTAATGACTCAGTTAAAAAAAAAGAAGGAACTACTTCTAAGAAGGATCAAAATCATAGACCTATGTCTAGAAAGGCTCCATATGTGGCCTCCATCCCTTTCATGATGGCTTCATCTCCTAAGACTTCTCAGCAACAATCCATACCATCTCCTTCAAACAATGAAACTTCTCATGTTTACCTTCAAGGGCTATCTCCTATGGAAATCCAAGTTAATGCCAATATTGATACAAGTTCCTCACATGACTTAAAAATCCCAGATCCTATGCCATCATGCACTCCAATTCCAATCATACCCACTCTAGAAGGCCCTTTCCAAAATGCTTCCCCATCATGTCAAAATATGGAGACCTTCCAAGAATCCCCTACGCCTATGAAAAATCCCATCCCTTCTTTATAAGTGACTCCATGTCAAGAGGATAACTTGAAAAATGAAGAAACAAGTCCTATCATAAATCAAGATCAAGACACCAAAACTCCTCAATCCCATCTAATGATTGAAAAAGATCCTATTTCACTAGAATCCCATGATGATCCCCTTATACCTTTCCATTTCTTCCAAGATGACCCCCTTCCATCTCAAGAGAAAATCATCCTTCCAAATCCCATTCCTAGTCTACTTCCTAAGAAAGATCATGATACCTCTTCCACCTTTTCAAATGATCCTATTCAAAATGAAGAGTCAAACACCCTTCCTACTCTATCCAATGGTCCTCTTCCATGTCAAGATCAAATTATACCTTCATCTCCTTGTCATAATCCTCCATGTTCACCTCAAGAGTCCATCATGCCCATAAAGCCCTCTCACGATCCTATCATTCCATGCAAGATACCTCCACCTCAAAATGGACTTGCCTCTAGCATCAAAAGTAAGAAGAAACCCTTTGATAAAAAGATCTTTCAAAGCATGCATTATCAAAGAAAAGGGTTAGACATTCACGAACAAGGTATATTAGAACCCCCTACTATAAAAGAAAATCTTGATTACAATGGCTACTTTTCTCACTCTCAAGATGTTGGTATCCCTCATAAATCCTACATTTCTCCAGTTAAATCCAAATATACACTTTCCCCATCATCACTTCCATCCATTCTAGGTCCCTATATCCCTCCATCCCTTATTAAGGATCAACAAAGGCACACATCTTCGAGTACCTTCCATCCATCTAAAAGACCTCCATATCATTCCTATCTATCCATGCATCTCCCTCCAAGAAATTTGGATGCCAAGCATAAAAGTCATAAGTCAAGTAATCCACATGTATTCAAGGATCAACATGTCCCATCTAATCGACATGTCAAAACAAAGAAAAATATGATCCAAAAAGAAAAAGAAAAATAGAAAATGCCACAAAGGTCCACAAAGAAAGAAAAAAAGTCAAAAGTTATATGGGTTCCTAAGGCACTTGTACAAGCAATACACTCTAAGGAACTACAAAATCATGAAAAATCAAAAACCTTGTGGATCCTTAAGCGGCTGATTGAAGCACAACATTCTAAAGAAAAATCAAAATTGGCATCCAAAATTGTTGTTCCTCCATCCAAACCTTCTGAGTCTATTCCTCCATCACCTCCTTCATCCATTTTGGGTTCTTATGCCCCAAAATCTGTAACCTTTCCTCCATCCAAATCTCAAAATCTGAGATTCACTTCTCTTCCATATGACCACCATCCCTCAAGGCATGTGCCAATGTTGATCTTTCTAGCATTTCCATCTATCCATACACAATTCTTCCAACATCCCATCCATTATCCAACACCTCTTTTTCACCCTTTCATCCCTCTTATCCAATCCTTTGCATAAATCCTTTCCTTAGTTTCATTTCATTATCCTGCCAACATCTTTGAGCATACCTTGATAGCCATGGTCTATTGCAACTCATATTCTAAGGGTACCATCCAAAGAAGTGAGACACTGGAGTCTTTCTTCCATCTCCTATCATGCCTCCACTATCTTCCAAAAGAAAAAAAAAATAATGAAAAAGTGAAAAAAAAAATCGAAAAAAAGTAAAGAGAAATAAATTCGTCCTTGTGTGAAAACCACTTCTTGTGGCGCCTTGGAAAAGTACCATGATGAAAACTTGGCAAACGGGCATCATGCGCAATCCATTATCCTTTTGCACTTTACACTGGGGGCAAGTTCCATCCATGTACATCCATCTATTATCCTTCTTCCTCCATTATCCTTCATCCTCCATTATCCCTCATTTGCTCTATCTACATTCATATCCCTTTTCCACCTTTGATCTTGACAAGGTTAAGGATATTTGCAGGATTCATGTGTCCTATCTATTACACTTGTTCTAGACCCTTTAACTCCTATCCATTTCTCGCTTACATCCTTGATTGCCACCTTTGAACTTGATTATCCTATTTGTCCCCTATCCACATCTATCCCTTAATCTTGATCAACACTATGGACAAAATGCAAAAACATGTTTTCCACAAACCTCTTGACATGGCCACTTATTTGGAACATATGGCTTTGTTACACTATATCCTTGATTCTCTGCACTATATCCTTGCTTTACATTGCTAAAATCCTTGGTTTACATCGCTAAAATCCTTGCTTTACATTGTTATATCTAGACCCTGTGCTTGGATTAATGTTGTGAGATAGTCCTTGAAAGCGTCCACCATCATTCACTTATCCATTGAAGTACTCAAAATCCCTTTTGCCTTGCTAGACACTAGGGGCAAACATTACAAAATCCTAAAAATCAGAAAAAGTCTTGAAAAAATCCTAAAAATCATAAAAAGTCCTGAAGAAATTCAAAAAAAAAAAAAAGAACAAAAAAAGAAAAAAGAGAGAAAATGCCTTGGTGAAAACTTGGTAAATAGGCACCTTGGTAAAAAAAATGAATCTTTGCCAAGCAGGTGAAAACCTGGCAAATAGGTGCCTCTTGTACTCAAGCACTCCATCTATCAACGCAACGTTGGCATTCCTGCTTTCATGCATCTTTTCTTTCGCTTGTACATATTTTAGTCACTTTTGTGACATCTTGGTATGTTGGAACCCTCATGGCCTGAAACTGATCAACATCCTAGTCTTAGGTTAATTGATAGAGCACATTACATGTCCTAAGCAGTATCAACCAAGTCATCTTTCCGTTAGTGAAACCTGGTCATCCACTCCGAGTCAGTCACCTGTCTCCTGACTACTGAAGAACTTTATCACTGAGTACACAAGCAAAACAAAACTGAAAACAATCACTAAACTATTTGTGATATGCATGAAATTTTCTTTGTGTGTTGTCTTTTATATTGGTTTTCAAATTATTATCCCTCTGAGTAACTCGAGGAAGTCTATCTTGACTAAGAGGAGCAAGGATTGGGGGCATAATATTTTTGTTGTTTTCTGCTTGTAGGAATGATCCCAATGATCTGGAAACATCTAAATTAGTAGGGTGTCTGTGATAAGAGATTTCACCTCAAGGTAAAATCGCCTCACATACCTCGACTCCGCTTATTTGAATGCTACAGGGAGGTTCCCATCATTTCTTTGTCTGTTTTGAGGGAATTTCTTTATGGTGCAATCCGGGTCCATGCATAATTTGTCCAAGGATATGAACAAAAAAGGGGTCATTGTGGACAAGATAATTAATATTGCACATGAAAATAAATGAACTCTAATTTGCCTATTGTGGTTGTAAAATGCTCAATGATGAAAATTAAGCTTTTCAAAATCCAGTGACTAGGTTTAGGTCGCATTTTGCATATCATTTTGCATTTCATTCTACATTTTGTGAATTTAGAGTGATTTCGGTATGGTAACAATGATCTCTTTATCTTTTGAATGAGTGTTGGAGCATCATCATTTCTTAGCTAAGTGGTCTCTTTTCATCGTTTCTCCGATCGAGTACTTGTGTTTTGAGATGTTAGCTGCATACATAAGCATTTTATATAGATTCATATATTTCATTATCACTTATTTCCATTCATCTTATTGCATAGAAAAATGAAAAATTCACATTACTAATTACTCATTCACATTCATTTATTTGCATATAAAAAATAAAAAAAATAAAATAGACATTCATGATCATTTGCATTACATACATTCATGCTAAATCAAAAATGCATACATGTACAATAAAGCAAATAGAACAACATCTCATAATAAATCAACACAAGTACGATGAAATCAAATCAAGAGCTCGTAAATCGGCTGTCCTGAGTCCATTTTTGGGATTGAAATCAAAATTTCATGATGTTGACCACTTAGCACTTTCATCAGTTGCTCATTCTCTTCTTCAATTTGTGCTCAATTTCTCGTTAATCAATGCTAAATCTCAATTTAATTCTCACATTAACTCTGATTTTAATATTCAACATTAATCTTTGTTCTCAAATAACTTATTGTTACTACAATTTTTTTTTTGCCTACAATCACTGCACAACCCTCGCTATCTTTCGATTTCTCTCCCGAGGGGGCATACTCATGACCTTATGACCTCACATCTTCAAATGTCAAGAAAATTTTCAAATCTTCATCGAAAGTCGAGCAAATTTTTTTTTCAACTAAAGAAAATCAATCAAATCCTTATTGCTAAGGGGGATCTCATCTTCATCGCTTTATATCAAGTTGAGATCTCTCGATCATCTGAATTGAATCAATCGCTAGGGGCATATTAGTTTCATCACTTCAAATCAAGCTGATATTTGTCTTTTATTTGAATCAATCTCTTAACTTTAATCAGTTTCATCACTTTTCATCAAGCTGATTATTCATTTAAACTCAATCAAGGGTTTAAAGAGTTTCTTTGATCACACGCTAAATCTAAGCAGGTGTTCAGTTTCATCGCATCAAATCAAGATGGACATTTTATTCTTCGATCATCATATCTTGATCAATCAAGTTCAAGATTGATTTTTATCTTCGCTCGTTGTGCCTAGACCAATCAAGTTCTAGATCGGTAAGATCCACTTCTTGATCAATCAAGTTCAAGTTCGGTATCTTTTCTTTTCTATCATTCCTAAGTTCAATCAAGTTTAGGATCGGTATCTCTTTAATTAGACTTCATTCAGCTTTATCGCTTTGAATCAAGCTAAACACCTCGCTTTCATCTAGTCCGTGATCAATCAAGTTCAAAACTGGTATCTCCTAGACATCAAATTTTCTTTGAACCAATGCGTTGCTCGCACATTAATTCAAAGAGGGGCAAATGTAATACCCTAAAAATGGTCATCTAAACCATGGGCCCCTAATATTGAAAACATCACCAAGGTCCTAACCAAAGGCAATAAAATAAATCTTGAGCACACAATTAATTTATAAAATCATCAATGTCACATGGCAAAATTAATCACTCAATATTAATTAAATATTTATTTAATTAATTGATCATTCGAAGTAAATCAATTTTAAACAATTATCTTATTTATTTTATTATATATCCTAGCATATTTAATTAAATAAATCAATTTTCCATTAAAACATCAAAAAAAGAGGAATTGGAAATTATGAGCACAAATCTTCAAAAAAGGAAATAAATCAAAAAATGAATTAATTGACCAAGAAAGAATTAAAATTTGAGAAAAGAAATCAATTGGAGATAATCTTGAAAAACAAATTAAAAATTGATAGATAATCTTAGAAGAAAGCAATTAAAATAATTAAATATCAAAATTGAATGAAATAGAGAATGAATCAATTTTTCTTGATTTTAGTTCAATTTCCTTCAAAACTGAGAAAATCATCCAATCACATCAATTCACCTGGATTGTGCTTCCTCTTGGAAAATCTTGACCGATTGTCATCATTTGATCTCAGCCATTGGTTTCTTTCTGAATTTTCTATAAATTCAGGCTCTCATCTCCTAATCAAGGATCCTGGAGGATATATTGTTATTATGCTATTTTTTCTCTAGGTTCATTGAGAATTTGCATTGAGATATTTGCATATTAGTTATTTCATATTGCTTAGATCATTTAGCTAATTTATTGCTTAAATCATGTTAGATTAATCTTGCATATCTAGCTTAAATCTTGCATCTATTTAGCTCATATTCATGCTCATATAGATTTAAAAATCCTTCGTTTAGGTGTTGTCTAGTCACTGGATAACTTAGCAATCTGAGAGCAATCTAAACTCGCATCTACTATAAGGCAATGGGTCTACTTGTTATGGTTTTATTATTCATTGATTATTGATTTACTAACCATGCATCTAATGACTTAATTGAAGTGTTGTGTATACCAGATATAGATATAGATTCACTTTTTACACACACCTACTATCTCAAGGGCTTCAAGGAAACTTCTCTGATCTGTAGGTATCCTCTCTCTTGCCTGAAAAAGGGCATCATCATCATTCCCTTCTTATTCTTCATCAGAGTCTCCTTGCTTCTTATCCATCTTACCCTTCAACCTATCCAATTCTTTTCTCATCTCTTTGTTCATTGTTGCCTGCTCTCTTACCAACTTGGTCAGTTCAATGTTGGTCATCCTTATCCCATCACTAGTGTCTTATCCTTCTGAAATCTTGTCAATATTATTCTTCCACCCTCAATAAAATTTATGGCTCTGATACCACCTGATGTAGAGTGGGAAACTAGAAGGTAAGAAGACCCAAAATCATCCCTATATGCCTTGTTTAAGGCCTATTACAACCCCACAAGTAGGGTTCTACACACACCAATGCAACCAGTCACCTACTGCACTTTCTATGGAGGTTTTGGACTGTTTAACAACTAATATCACTCACTCTATCTTTCCAACCAATTTTGGAATTCTCCTTATTGCACCCAGGCCAAGGAACCCTTATCTAGGCCTAATCCTAGTAGCCCTGCCAAACTAGTATTTCCCAGATTATTCAAAATTATCTGAAAACACCCTAGGAAAAAATTACATATTTGAGTACCCTTTTGGGCTTTACATCCAATCCCAATAGATTGAGTCTTTACTCTACTCCAAAACTCCTAAGCACCTACTGAATTTACAAACCTAAAAGACCTAATTAGGCCTGTTTTCCAAAGCAACTACTTGAAGATGGGGTTGAAAAACCAAACTCACCACGTGTACATGTTCCCTTGGCCACTAATAGACAAAATCCACCATTAAACTGGTCACCAAACACTAAGTTAGGTGACTGTTTGCACATTCCTTCTTGTAGGCTAGACTAAACACATTGTCTTGTTTAGCCTGGGTTTTGGTGGTAACCACACCAAACCTCACTCCCAAATTCCACCCTTTTTAAATATTAGTGTACACACCCCTAAATTGCATTTTCCCAGAGTTTGTTGAATTCCACAAAGGAATTTACAAGTTAGGGCGACATCTTTGGTGAGACCCTATGAACCGGGGTTTGGAATGACAATTTTTGGTAAATTGCTCACAACTCTCTCCAAACTCTACCAAGTGGAGTCAGACCACTTGCATTCAAACCTGCACTCACACAACAATCCAACCAATTCAAAATTCCATGCAATTAAATCCTCATTCATATCGTATAGTACGGAAAACAATGGAAGTTGGGTAAAATTTGATTTTTCTTGTTATTCAAACCACTAAATATTTACATGCTTCATCCAACATCAACATGGATGGTCTTGGAAGCCTAAATAGGCCTTCCCCCAATGGCTACAACTATTTTCAAGTGGTTATGGTTGTTGGAACCTTTTTCTCCAATCGGTGGGAAAATGTTGCTTAGCAACGTTTGACAATTTTGCAATTTTGACACTTTTGAAGTGCACAAGTCCCCAATGGGCCTAGTAGACCTATCCTAGGCCTAAAAAAACTCAAGACAACCTATCAACATGCCTCCTACATTACATGAACCCCATGGCCTAATTTGGTCTCTAGGTTTATAAATGACCTTAGAGCCAATTGGCCTTACAAATGGCTCTTTATTACATCCAAAGGATCCAAACTGATCCAACACATCATCCTAGGGTCTAAGACCACCTATCTAGAACACTCAAAAAAAAAATGAAATCCAAAGACCAAGAGGGTGCCCTGCACCAGTATGTGAGGCTATTATACAGCTAGGAACCACTACCCACCTAAGTCTGGTGGCTATCACTTGGAGGCTAACCACCTTATATAAACAAGGGATAGGCATTGTAGTCTTGTATGGACAATATTACAATATGTGTGTGTAGCCTAACACCATCAAGTCACTAAGTGAGAGGTATGAATTATGGATTATGAACTATGGTCTTTAGATATTGGTTGTACTTTATGGTCGAGTGTGGGATTTATTTGAAGAGACATTGTGAGGCCCTACCTAGAGCCCGTTATAGCAATTCATTGATTTTCATGTTAGACTTATTATTTGATACACTATTTTGATGCGTTATGGATTTAGATACTATTTGACAAGTGATTTGATATCATTGGATATGATGTATTCCATCTTATGTTGATTTCAATACTTATTTGATGATGATATGATACATTTATGCATGTCTTATGGAGAATTGATTTATATGATGCTTATGATGATGCAATTGAGTAATTGATTTCATATGGATTTGCTAGCAAAAATGTTAATTAGATACTATCTCTATTTCTCTTTGATTTGGATCAATTGATGAGATGTTGTGAAACTGATGATATGTATCTGATGTGTATTTCCGTTCATATACATATATATGCATGTGGTTTTGGACTATTGATGTTGAAATGAGATGTGCAGGAAATTAATCCATGTGACCATGGAATTTTATGGAGAACTAAGGCCAGACCTATGTGAGATAGTAAATCCAAGGTTTGTCTATTTAGAGAGACAATGCCTCATATGTGATGTGTTTAATTTTGTAATAGTGATGCCTGGGTGTATGTTCATATTTGTAATTGTTAATTTTATTTATTCGCTAAAAGGACATGCCAAGTGCATTTTGTGATGTGTATTTTATGGTGTTACTTGACACTTGTGATGTGTGAGTTGGAAAATGACATGTTCTTAGGAGGGAAATTGTGAAACCTTATGCATTTTCAAATATCTTGTTGTGGTCCCAAAAGATAACTTGGTTAGAAAGCTTTTAGTTTGGTCAAATCAAGTTTGACCTGTAGACAAACTTTAGGTGGGTTTTTGGGGGGTCAAACTAACTCCTAGGCTTGAGGTTAGGTCACTTTTGAAGTCACTTTTGAAGTCCCTATAGGTAAGGGTCATTTTTAACCATGTGACCACTCACATGTGACTGTCAAGTCACTTCAAAAGCGGGTTTTCCAAGATGGATGAAATTGAACTTTTAGAAGATAGACTCTTGGGTAGACAACCATCATTTTTGGTGTTTAGGTACACTTCCCCATCTTCCAACCACCTTTTTAAGTTTTCATTTTTAGAAAGCATGTAAGAGGTTGGGGATACCAACCTATGGGAGCTCACATCCTTTCCAAGGAAGTTGGAAAGTGTGAGGAGAGCCTACATAGGGGATATTTTCAAACTTGGGAATTTGATCACCCACTCTCCAATCTTGGAGACAAGTTTTGTGTTGGTTTTAGAATTTTAGAATAGAATTTTGACTAAGTAAGGAGATTATAAGGGAATTGGGAAACTCTTCTACAACATACATACCATAGTAGGAGTAAAAGTTGGTGTTAATCCTTCCCAAGTAAACTAGTTTCATTCATGTTATGTGATGGTAAAATCTTAATTTGTTTATGAGATGAATGTGCTTCTATGTCTTGAAATTATGTTTTTGAATTGTTTTTAGTTGGTTTCTTTTGGATTTCCTTGTTGTTGTACATGGGAGTCAAGACTAAACTCACCCTTGGGAGGGAATAGTAGTCTTGGGGTGGATGGTTTTAGGACAGTCTAAGAGTGTAGAGTCTCTCTTCTAGGAAGAGAGGGACAAACAAGGTGTAAGAGTCTTGCTACTTGTATATATCATATGGGGGTCATAAGGGGAGTTTGTATTGAAGTCTTGGGGTCATAAGGATTATTTTAGTCATGTGAGAGACCAAGTAGATGGATATTTTTAGCCTTGTGAAGGCATCTGGTTATCAATGGTTTTAATGCAGTTCTCCCTTTAGATACTTGGTGCACCTTCACCCCATTATTTTGAGTCACTTGGTGACTATGTGCAATCCTTGGGTTGCGAGTTCATTGTTGAAATGTTTTCCTTGTAAAATATGGTTTATTTTGTATTTGTGTTTGAGTATGTGTGTAACCGGTTTGGTCCTTGATTCTCCTAGCTCGGGGGTGGCCTCTAGTAGGCCTAGGTTGGGAGGTGAGCCTCCATGGTCACAACCAAATTTTTACTTGCAGGTCTACAACTTATCTAGAGGATGAAGAGAAGCTTGTCTCCTAAAGTGGTTGTTTAAGTGTGTTGCAAGTGCACTCCATTGTTCATAAACAAATTTAAGTTTTTCTATTGTATTTAGTCATTTTCAAATAAAAATGTAAAGAAGGAAAGATCCATGTATTCCCTTGTAATCTATGTATTTATTGAAAGAAAGAAAAGTGTATTACTTCCCTTAGATAGTGTATTCAATAATATGTAAAAATAGTTAAAGATGTATTTTTGTTTTTAGTTGTAAATCTATGTTGAAGGAAAGAAATAAAATTTTCAAAGATTTATTTTAACCAAAGAAAAAGAAGCATTCAAATATCATTTCCTATTTGTTGCTGTAAAGAGTATTATGGTTGTTGGTTGTTTGTTTTGTTCAGTGGTCGTAGAAAGTTAAATATACATGATTATGGAATTAGTTTTAGCTTTAGAAAAAAAAAGACTAATAACAACTATATTACTACATTCTTGTTTCTAGCTAGTGTGGGAAACAAAAGAAACATTTGTTGAATTTTATAAATTTATTTGAAAAACTACTTATCTTTGTATCTGCATTAATGTTATTAGCTTATTTCATCACTAGAAAGTTAGATTTCCACATTTAGACTATCTCTGGTTTTTTTTAAAAAGGAAAGGAGAAAATAGTTATATTTTAATACATTCATAGTCATCTCATTTACTTGTTGTTTTTTGTTTAAGAAAGAAAATTACACAGAAAATAAACTCCATTCTATAGAGCAATTATTTAAACAAATAGAAATATATATATATATATATATACATATGTATATATATATATACATATGTATATATATACATATACATATGTATATATATACATATGTATATGTATATATATACATATACATATGTATACATATACATATATATGTATACATATGTATATGTATATATATACATATGTATATGTATATATATACATATGTATATGTATATATACATATATATGTATACATATGTATATGTATATATATACATATGTATATGTATATATATATATATATGTATATATATAAATACATATATATATACATACATATGTATATATATATATACATACATATATATATATATACATATGTATATACATATGTATATATATATACATATGTATATATATATATACATACACAGATACATATACACATATACACATATACACATATATGTATATATATATATATAAAAATACACATACATATATATGTATATATATATGCATGTATGTATGTATGTATGTATATATATATATATAGATGCATGCATGTATCTATATATACATGTATGTATATATATACATGTATATATACACATGTATGTATATATGTGTATATATATATTTATTTATATATAGATATTTATGTATGTGTGTGTATATATATTGTTGGTGTAAATAAATATTCATTATGGATATTATTACACTTTACTTAAGTTAACTTAGGATAATGAATCTATTTGTAGTTTGGATTTGAAACACTTAGGGAAGTGTGCACATAGGGATATAGCTTGTAGGAGAAATTCCACCTTTAGTGGTCTTATTTTGTTGTTACACTCCACATTCGGTGGGTCATCCATCTCTTGTGGAATATTATATTGTTTCTCCTACCTACCCCTAGTATTTCTTACCTACCCTTGTTTCTCATTGAGCCACATGTCATGATTGTGTGCTCATACATCCATATGGCCTTGCCTATATAAGCAGGCCTATATTCATTGTATTGGTTAATCTAGTTGATCATTTGCATATTGATAAGAATATAGTTTGTTCTTGTCATTATTTTGTCTCTCTTTTATGCTTTTCATTGTGCCCTTGATCTTGACAAAATCTCACATGGTATCTAATGAATACTAAGAGGGGGGGGGTGAATTAGTATGCCAAAAATTACTGTACTAAAACACTTTACTAGTCTACCAGTAAACTGGTAAAACAGTTTAGCAAACAAACCGGTTAGCACACATGCAAACCAAATAGCAAATAATGAATTCACCCATAGAAGCACAATCACCATAACACAAGAGATTTTGATGTGGAAACCCAAATGGGAAAAACCACAGTGAGATGAAACTCACAAGTAACTATCTGCAGAATAGGAACCAGACCAGTTAAGGTCATACAATGTTCTTTACCAGAACAGATCTTGTTAGGAATCTCAATCTCTGTTAGGAGATAAGTCTGATTAAAGACTACCTTGCTAGAGGATTTTAGATCCACAGATGTGAACCACCTTGTTAGAGGATTTACAAAAGGCTTTGTGGGCCTACTCGGTTAAGGGCTTCAAACTTGTCGAAGATGTGAGTAATCAACAAGTGAGTGATCTAGCAAATAGCACAGATTGCTTGGTTAGATCCTTGATAGCTCCTTCCTAATGCATTCCAGCATTACTTCAGTCTTCAACACATTCACACTCTCAGACCTAAACTTCTCTTCTATAATCACACTTACAAAAAATCATCAACCACCTTAAACCCTAGCAACAACCTAAAACCCTAGACATGATGTCCTTATAAAGGAATCTGATTTCATATTGGTCCAATAGGATTACAATACAATTTCCTAGGTTCAATGCATCTAGAAACTTTTGGTAACACGACACAAATGCACAGTCAAAGTGTCGGCACCGCCAAACAATTGGTGGATGGTAACTCATCACAAAATGTCGGTTGGTAACTCATCATAGAGTATTATCGGTTCAAACAAAATACCGGTTTAAGCAAAATACCGGTTGCTGGTTTGACAAAATGAAGACTGGGAAATATGAGTTGTGCCGCTTCGTTCCTTCGTACCGCTTGAGATCCTCGAATCGCTTGGGGTCTTCATACCACTTGAGACCGGTAAACACTTTCTACAAAACACCGATAGTCTAAAGACTATAGTACATCATACTGGTTGGAACAAATACCTATTGAGCTTTAACTCATACATACAAAAAGTGATCTCAAATCAAGTGTGTATCCATCAATGACAATCACAGAATCAATCATCAAAAATGCCAACAATCTCCCCCTTTGGCATTGATGGCAACACTTAGGAAAATTTTGACATCTAAGTGTTTTACAACAAAAATATGCCATAATCAAAATTACTCCCCCTAAGCATATACACTATCCCTTTTGCAAAAAATACAATGTATACTACTCCTTAACAGAAATAACATGAAAGTATACATAGTATGCATCAAAATTTAAATACCAGTAGACTTCTCTCACTTTGCCAACAATGACAAAGTATAGCTGAATAACCCTTGTTCTTTTAGCATTAATAACTGATTTAAAGAGTTTATGACAATAAAGAGTGAAACTTGTCAAAAACTGATTTAAAGTCCTGCATAAATGTCTTCATGGATAAAGACCATGATTCAAGCAATGAGGTAGCAACCTCATGCTCTATTTTCATCTGATAAACCTGCTCCTCCATGGCATCCATGGTACTCATCTCTTGAGTAACTGTTAGGGCATCTATATTAAGGTAGCATTTCTGGAGAATTTGTAGTCTTGGCAATAGGACCAGTTGAAGTTCCTGTAAATTATGTGTCCAGTTGCTTATCTCTGCCTCTAGTCTTGCAAACTGAAGTTGAAACCGGTGATCAGTTTGTCCATATGTGGAGAACGAGTCATATGGTATCTTGAAGGTGCTAATAAATGACTGCATATTAGTTTGCAGTTTGTCCTTCTAAGTGAGCACATCATCACATAATAAATGAGGTTGACAAATCTTGCTGAGTAGTAGATTGCCCTCATTCATTGCATCTCTAATGTCCTTTTGTGCCTTCTAGAGATCAAACTGGAGCTCTGTTAACTTTCTCACCAAGGCAATGTCTAGAGCCTTTTGATGTTCCTTCTTGGCATTTGCTTTTGCAACCTCTTCCAGACTTTGCACCTGGTCTTCTACAACTGTGCATAGGAGCTTCAATTGTGCAAGTGAGGAGTCGGTACTGGGAAGGTTTGTACTGGGTATTAAACTGGTAAGAGTGTCCACCGTAGCTTGGATCACATCTTGCTCCTTTTTCCTCCTTATCACTTCCAGGCATTCTTGAGCAACCTTAATGCTCTACAGCAACTCTGATTCATTTGTGGACTGGAGATCAATGGGACTAGTAATGTCAGCCGGTTTAGCCTGACTACTGGTTGCCATTGGGGTCTCCACCTATGTGCTCTTTACCACTGCTTCCTTGTCCTTGGCTTTTTGCTTATCTTCTTGAGCCTTCCTCTGCTCCTCTTCTTCTTTCTTTCTTTTCTCTTCTTCTTGTCTCTTCTCTTCATCTTTTCGCTTCATCTCTTCTTCATCCTTCTTCTTCTACTCTTCCTTCTTCCTCTTCTCCTCTTCCTATTTCTTCTCTTCCTCTTTCTGCTTCTCCTCTCCATGTTTCTTCTCTTCCTCTTTCTGCTTCTCCTCTTCTTTCTTTTCCTCTTCCTTCTTCTTCTTCTCTTCCTCTTGTTTCTTATTTTCCTCTTCTCTTCTCTTCTCTTCTTCTCCTCTTCTTTTCTCTTATCCTCTTCCCCTTTCATCTTTTTCTCCTCTTCTCTTCTCTTATCCTCTTCCTCTTTCCTCTTTTCCTCCTCTTTTCTCTTATCCTCTTCCTCTTTCCTCTTTTTCTCCTCTTTTCACTTATCCTCTTCCTCTTTCCTCTTTTTCTCCTCTTTTCTCTTATCCTCTTCCTCTACCTGTTTCTTCTTTTCTGCTTCTTGTTGCTTCTTTTCTTCTTCTGCCTGCTTTTCCTGTCCTGTTCCTTCTGATGGTGTACCCTGAGTGACTTTTTCACCATCTAAGGCATCAATGTCAATGGGTTCCATTTGTTTAGTGACCGGTTCCCCTTCACTATCATATACTTCATCCAGTTTTGATATTTCCAGTTCTTTCTCAGCCTTCTTGCTGGCTTGACGCACTTCATGACTATGTACAGAAGTTGTCATATGAAGATGAGTGTCTTTTTCAACATCATCAATTCTCCCTTCTAATAACCAGAGTCTTCTCCTTCTAGTGAAGAAGAATCCTTTGTTTTGGTTAATGACTTCAAATAGCTTAGAATTGGATAGGTCAAGAAAGTATTGGGCAAATACTTTGTCCCTTATTTCATGTTCCTTCTCTATGGAAATGCGCCGTTTGTTGTCTAAAGAATTTTACAAAAATTCTGGTGTCTCAGATCTAATTTTTGAAGGCGACCGGTCACTAATACACAAATACTTAATGATTTCCTGTTCAACTTCTTCCTTTTCATCATCATTGAAGTCATCAAAATAATCAATTAAATCATTCAACAATTTTCTCCTAATATTCTTTATAGTTCTTTGACAATGATTCAAAGGTTTGTAAGAAGAAATATCAATATTTACTGGTGCAGATGTTGTCGGTTCATTCTTTGTCTTTTTCTTTGTTTGCCTAGTCTTCTTAGGCGGTTCTTCTGACACAGTTTCTTCTGAGTCTGGTGTATTGCTTTTTGTCTTCTGCTTCCTCTCAAAGACTTTGGCAGGTGCCACTTCTGGTTTCTTCTTAGCTGGTGACCGCTTGGTCACTTTGGGACTGGCTGTAGTAACCAGTGCCGATGCTGAAGGCACTGCCTTTCCTTTCTTTACTGAGGGTTCTTCAACTGGTGTAACCCTTTCTAGATAGGTGTCGGTTCTCTTTGCCTTAGGATCAAGGGGTGAGGTGATTAGCATAGAAGCATACCCATTTAGCATATCATACATTACCTCATAGCCCATAGGCTCCACTTCTTCCTGTCTGGGCTCAACGGCCTCCATTATGCATTCATCCACTTTGATGGTGAAGCAGATGTCTTCCTCATACTTTTTGACTACATCACCAAATATTCTTACCCTTTGGCTCATCTTGCATCTGAAATCATCAAAGTATTTGTTCAGCACTTCCAAATAGTCGGTTCCAACCCCTTGTAGACTTTCCTTGATTTGATTTGTCACTGGTTGGTCAACAAACCACTGAATATCACCTACTCCTGGAAAGTATCCTTGGAAGTAAAAGAACAACCCAACCAGTAGTTGTCCGAACTTAAATCTTAGTACATTGTCCTATTTGATCGAATTAAGATTCAACAGAAGTTGTCTTTGCATACAAGTGCACAGATCAAATGATGCATCTTCCTTGATCATCCTGTAAGTGGCATTTACCACTGCAGCAGAGACAGAATTAATTCTGCTATCAGAAAACATCTGGTAACATATCACCATGTAGGCATACTTGACTAGATCATCCTTGATTGAGTTGACGGTCATTCCACGTGAGTCGCTCACTGAATCGGTGAGCTTGGACATTTCAGTCTCACTAACCTTCCTTAGGGCTGGCACTTCCCCTGTTTTATAGAAACTGGTGACGGCATGAATTGCTTTCGGTGTGATGTCATGCGTCCGCTGTAAGTACATTTTATCACTATGCACTCTGCTCAGAATGATGCGAATGTGATCATCTAAAAATTCTTCAAGAAAATAGACTGCATTGTGAAGTTTCTTCTTTTCCAGAATGCTAAATTCCAGTTTAATCTTCTTATCCTTCTCGCAGAACAAACTCAACTGAGAATGGATTACAAGAGACCCTAAGTCTTCAATTTTACAATCAATGTAATCTGAAATGCCTTCCTCTACTATAACTCTAGTGGGTACTAGGGATAGGGAATTGTATTTTGCCTTTCGTTTGATGAAATCTACAGAATCAACAGGTGCACTAGAACTAGCATGTGATGCGGAAGCCATGATAGACAGAGAATTTTGAAAAATACCTTCATAGATCAAAATTTAGGGCTTCGCAATTTGAACTTTGCTACACACTCCTTTGGTTGCTGAAATACTACTTTGCATTCTACACTTCTTCAACAGATGATTGCCTTAGATTCTTCTTCAATATTTTGATAAATTCTTTGAATCGCAGTGTAAATCACTTTTCTTTGCTCTAAACTTGAAATACTTCTTTGCTCAAAAAATGATAAGTGAGAAATGATTTAAAAATTCCTTTTAAACAGGTTCTCCACCTACCATAATAAATGCTCCACTATTAGGGCGTAAACCCTAATTTGCCTTTTACCATTTCCGATCTTCTACTGACTGACAGGTATCTCATACCGGTTAAGGTCTTTTATCATTGTCAACCGAGGGTTCGAGATATTTCACCATTTGCTCCCCCTAAGATTTTTGTAGCTTAGTTTGTCGGTTCCAAAATTTCCACACTAGGTGCAGAAACCGGTTCTTCTTGCAACACTCCTGGTTTCTTTTTCCAGGTTTTGTTCATATCCGCTTGAATAGTTTCAATATCAATCTTTCCTTCTAGAGTGACTAGTATGTCATCTGACATGTTCTTTCTTGTTTTGCAGAATTTGGCAATGCGACCCGGTTTGTTGCAATGATAGCATATCATTCCAGGTGCTCTCCATGGTCCATTATTCATGTTACCGTTATTCCTCCTGCATGTTGCAGCAGTGTGACCATGACAATGACAAATCACACAGATTTCTCTCCATCTCATTGCCGCTTGATAGCCACCACTACCTGACTGATGATTAAAGGTATTAAACCGGTTGGGATTCTGATTCACAAAAGGTTTCGGACCAACTCCTTGAGTCCTCTGAGGATATCTTCCAGTGTTATTCATAACAAACCTGCATTCAGATGCTCTATGCCCAAACTTGTTGCATGCATGACAATTACCATTGAACTTATTGGATCTAGGTACATTGTTTATAAAGTAAGGAAAATTATTGTAGGCTTTGCTCCTACACACATTAGTAGTATGTCCTTCGTTAAGAAAGTTAAAGCAAACAGGTTTGAATTTTTTCTTACCTTTACCTTTAAATGTCGGTTGCTTCTTTGATGCTTCAGCATTTGCACCAAAGGTCTCACCTTCCTCATGACCGGAGTAACCAAGTCCATCAGTATTCTTGACAAGTTTGGCTGATTCAATATTTTGCTCTAGCTTAACAATACTCTTGTTGAACTTAGCAAGTGTTTCCTTTGACTCAGAGAGTTCTTTGGAAATAGTAGCATTTGTTTCCTTCAAGTTTGTATTCTCAAAGATGGCTATGTTCAGTTCTCCTTGCATTTCTTCATTTTCCACTTTGCTCGCATGGAGTTGAGTGGTTAGGGCACTGATTTCTTGCTTTAACTTGGAGATCTCATGATCTCTGTCTTTTACAAGATCTTCAACTTTCCTCCAGTTCTCAAGTTCTTGACACATTCGGATAGTCAGCCCTTCCAACTCCTTTCTTAGGTTGGAATTGGATTCATTCAACTTTTCTACTTCTTGAATTAGGGCTTACATGTTCACTTCATTAGAGGAACTGTTTTTAGTTAGCTCCATCAGTTTTTTAGCATGTTCTCTCCTTTTTGCCTGAGAGGCCTTATATTTGACCATAAGTTCATCATAGGCTTGCTCAGACTGAGTGAGCTGATGAGTAAGTTCCCTCACAGTGTATTCCCCCATATCTCTTTCCAAGTGGTTAAAATTATAGAAAGGTTGGCTCTAATACCAATTGATGAATACTAAGAGGGGGGGGGTGAATTAGTATGCCAAAAATTATTGTACTAAAACACTTTACTAGTTTAGCAGTAAACCGGTAAAACAGTTTAGCAAACAAACCGGTTAGCACACATGCAAACCAAATAGCAAATAATGCATTCACCCATAGAAGCACAATCACCATAACACAAGAGATTTTGATGTGGAAACCCAAATGGGAAAAACCACGGTGAGATGAAACTCACAAGTAACTATCTATAGAATAGGAACCAGACCCATTAAGGTCAGACCGGTTAAGGTCATACAATGTTCTTTACTGGAACAGATCTTGTTAGGAATCTCAATCTCTATTAGGAGATAAGTCCAATTAAAGACTACCTTGCTAGAGGATTTTAGATCCACAGATGTGAACCACCTTGTTAGAGGATTTACAAAAGGCTTTGTGGGCCTACCCAGTTAAGGGCTTCAGACTTGTCGAAGATATGAGTAATCAACAAGTGAGTGATCTAGCAAATAGCACAGATTGTTTGGTTAGATCCTTGATAGCTCATTCGTAATGCATTCTAGCATTACTTCAATCTTCAACACATTCACACTCTCAGACCTGAACTTCTCTTCTATAATCACACTTACAAAACTCATCAACCACCTTAAACCCTAGCAATAACCTAAAACCCTAGACATGATGTCCTTATAAAGGAATCTGATTTCATGTCAGTCAAATAGGATTACAATACAATTTCCTTGGTTCAATGCATCTGGACACTTTTGGTAACATGACACAAATGCACCGTCAAAGTTTTGGCACCACCAAACAATCGGTGGGTGGTAACTCATCACAAAATGTGGGTTGGTAACTCATCATAGAGTATTACCGGTTCAAACAAAATACCGATTTAAGCAAAATACCGGTTGCCGGTTTGACAAAATGAAGACTGAGAAATATGAGTTGTGCCACTTCATTCCTTCGTATTGCTTGAGATCCTCGAACCGCTTGGGGTCTTCATACCGCTTGAGATCGATAGACACTTTCTGCAAAACACTGATAGTCTAAAGACTATAGTACATCATACCGATTGGAACAAATCCCGGTTGAGCTTTAACTCATACATACAAAAAGTGATCTCAAATCAAGTGTGTGTCCATCAATGACAATCATAGATTCAATCATCAAAAATGCCAACAGTATCAGAGTTGGTCCATGTCTCACGTGGTATCAGAGCCATTGGGGCTTCAATTGATTGTTTTTTGGAGACATCTTGGAAGGCTTCTATTTTTGGATCTGAGTGACAGCATTTTTTGGAGGCACCTTAGAGCGTATTTGACCTCACCATTGCATCTGGTCGGCCATTTCCATAAAAATCGAGTATAAACTCGACCTATTTTGGCAAAAATCGAATTTTGGGTGTTGCAGGAATTTTTTGCCCAATTCAGGGGGTACGGAATTTTTGGATCTCAAAAAAAAAAAAAAATTCTGAATTTTTTTTTCCAGTTTTGAAAAAGGATTTTTTGAATTTTTTTTTTCGCGGGTCCGTACCTTTTGCCCAGTTAGCAGTGCATAGTCAGCCGCTCAGTTAGTGCCCAATCAATATTTTTTGAAAAAAAATTAGACCCCTCTCCGTTGAGCAATTTGGATTTTTGGGTGAACTTTGGAGGCTCATAACTTGCTCAATTTTGCTCCTTTTTAGGTGCAATTTTTTTTTATTTGGGCTAATTTTTCATTCTCTTCGCAGTGGTTTGGTTATTTTCTGATTTTGGTGCATAGTGTTTTCAGAATTTTCAGATTCTCTCAGCTGTACCTATCCAATCCTCAATTTTGAAACTTCAAAGGCTTCGTTTGAGCTCATATGACCTCCTTTTTCAGGTATCATTTTTTTTTAAAGTGCATTTTTTTTTGTCTACTTTCATAATCTATGGTCATATTTCAAATATTTTGAGTGGAAATTGTACTTTTAGATATTGGTCTTATTTGGCCTACTTGGTACTTGTAATTTGCTTGGATCTTAATTTAGATCTCTTGCATTATTAGTTTGAGTCTTCTTTGGCCTTACTAAGGCAGTTGTAAAGTTGAAATCAGAAGTCCACTATGCCATTTTTTGCAAGTGGCCCATTGTACACGCACTAAGTATAAAGTGCCAAACCATCATTTTTTGGGGGGGGAGTTCTTTGATTGAGTGAATTTGGGGGGATGTCTTGTGTGATTTTGCCTCTCTTTCCTTGTGCTCTTTCATTTTTGTTGCAATGAGTCCTCATAAATTTCCACCTTTAACTCCACATAATTATGCACCATGGAAAATTAAAGTATGGAGCAAATTAATGGTAAAAGGTCTCATGCATTACATAGATGGAACAATAGCAGCACCACCCGATCCTAAGGCTGATCCTAATGCTCAGTTAGAATGGCTCACTAAGAATTGCATGGCTCTTGGAACTTTGCATAAGTATGTATCAGATGACCTCATTTTTCACATTGAGAAGTGTACTGCAATCAAAAAGGCTTGGGATATGTTTCAAAAATTGTATGGTCAAGTTGATGAAATCAGAGGTTACAAGATTGACAATGAGCTCACCAACTTGGATCTCAAGAGTTTTAATACAATCCAAGATTATTTCACCAAAGAAAATGAGCTAAGAGAAAAGCTTAAGGATTGTGGAATTGACAAAAAGGATGCTCAGTTGATATTCAACTTGTTGGACAAGCTTGCACCAGAATATGTAGCATTTGTATCTAGCTTCCAAACTCATCATTTGACAATGGGGAGTTCCTACATTATGCCTTCATTTAATGCTTTCACAGAAATGTTGATATTGGAACAATCTAAGTTGTTGAACATGGGGCTTCTCAAGTCTTCAAAGTCCAAGGCTTTGGTGGCTAGTCAAGGGAGTCAAGGTAAAGATTCCAACAAGAAAAAGAAGCAATCTAAGTCAAAGCCACAACAGGAAAAAGGGCAATCATCCTCTCCATCACAAGGCGATTTTTCATCGTCTTCCAAGAAGGGGACTCCACCTAAGAAGGATAAACCAACTTGTGCATATTGCAAGAAGTATGGCCATGATGAGCATCGATGCCACACCAAGCAAGTTGATGAGTTGAAAAATCTTCTTAAGAGAAACAACATCAACTTGCCATCTGCCTACACAAATAAGGATTCATCTCCTTCCTCTTCCTCATAGTCTAAGGGAAAAGGGCAAGCATTTGTGGTTACAACAGGTTCTTCACAGCAGTGGATACTTGACTCGGGTGCCTCTTATCACATGGGTTCTACAAAGGAGCAGTTTTCTTCATTGGAGCCATCTAAGGTACCTCCCATTTACATAGGTGATGATACATAAGTAGAGGTTGAAGGGAAAGGTTCAATTGACATCGATGATGGAACATTTGAGAATGTTCTTTATGTTCCTAACTTGTCTACCAACCTTCTCTCTATCTACCAAATCACTCACTATGGGAATGGGAAAAAGGTTGAGTTTACACCTGATTCGGTTGTGGTAAAGGAACTTGATATTGATGCCTTGGTAGCAGTGGGACAAGTCAATGACAACTCAATGCTTTATTTATTCTCCCACTTTGTGCCAAGTTCTCCTTCTAGGGCCTTGCTTACTCATTCAAATTTAGAAAGTAAGCTATGACATGAGCGGTTTGGTCACCTCAACTACTACTATCTTGAGTAGCTCAACACTAAAGACATGGTCACAGGTCTACCTCGCATCATTTTTTCAGAGGGTGTATGTTCAGGTTGTTCCATGGGCAAGCATCCCGAGGAGAAGTTTGATAAGGGGAAATCTTGGAGAGCTTTGGAAGTTCTTCAACTTGTTCACAGTGATGTAGCAGGTCCATTTCCAACACCTTCATTGATGACTACTCCCGCTTCACTTGGGTCTACTTTCTCATTCATAAGTGTGAAGTATTTGATAGATTTCAAGACTTCAAGACTCATGTGGAGAAGCAATCTGGGAAAGTGGTCAAGATTCTTTGTACAAATAATGGAAGGGAATATGTGAACAAAAGACTTAAGGATTTTTGTACATTTGAGGGGATTGATCTTCAGCATTTTGTTACATACACTCCACAGCAGAATGGAGTTGCAGAACATGAGAATAGAACTCTCAAAGAAATGGCTAGCTGTATGATACATGCACATTCTCTTGATCCCACCTTTTGGGTAGATGCTATCAGTTGTGCCACACACATCCAGAATCAGGTTCCTCACAAAGCTTTGCAAGGTATTACTCCTTTTGAAGCTTGGGCTGGTAGGAAACTGATTGTGAGACATTTGAGAGTCTTGGGGTGTCTAGCATGGGCTTGCATACCTCCGCAAAAACACAACGCATTGGAACCTCAGAGTCGGCCTTGCTTTTTTGTTGGATATCCTAAGGGTGTTAAGGCATATAGATTGATGGATCCTGAGACACATGAGGTGTTTATTGAGAGGAGTGTTCACTTTGAGGAAATCTCTCCTAGCTTAGCCTCTCTACCTCTTCCACCTTCCTCCATTATCGATAGTGATGCTAGTGATTCAGATAATGAGACTCCTTCAACTCCGACTCACAGGGTTACACCTCTGCAGGGTCCACTTGCAGTTGAGGAGCCTCATTCTCCACCTCCACCTAGATCTCATTGGGCTCGATAGACACTTGAGTCTATGGGTTCTCTTGTTGGGGACCCTTCACATACATGAAGAACTCAATCACAACATCAAGACCTTCCACATGTATTCATTGCTATCGCTTCTGATCCACAAACATTTTGGGAAGCATCAGGGGTTCCTGAGTGGGACCAAGCTATTGAGGAAGAGTATAGTTCCTTGATGAAGAACAAAACATGGGATTTAGTCCATCTCCCTAAGGGGAGAAAGATAGTTCAATGTAAGTGGATCTATCGAACCAAGTTTGTAGTGGATGGTAGTGTGGATAAGTATAAGGCTCGACTTATTGCGAAAGGTTTCTCTTAGGTTCCAGGTGTTGACTATACTGAGACCTTTGCGCCCATAGCCAAGATGAACTCCATTCAATCGACACTTGCTATTACTAGAGCTCATGGTTGGGTTGTACATTAGATGGATGTGAAGAGTTCTTTTCTTCATGGTGATCTTGATGAGGAGATTTATACGGAGTAGCCATAGGGTATCTAATGAATAATGATGAACAAATAATGCCCTAACTGGTACCGAAAGGGGGGGTGAATCAGTATAGACAAAAAATTTCTCAACACTTTATCATATTAAAACAATGCTGACCGGTTGTCTTCACCACTGAACTTAACCATGGGTATACCAGTTAAACACAGATACTTCAGTCAACATTTGACAGATCTTAAATCTTGATGACTACTTCCTGATATAGTCAAGCATGAGTTGTATCAACAATACCACAATCAACTTTCATCAAAGACTACACAATCATCACATGAAAACTCACACCCCATAACATAGATTTTTTCACGTGGAAACCCAAATGGGAAAAACCATGGTGGGGATGAATACCCACAAGATTGTTTTGAACTCTTTTGAAGTCTTCTTTGTTAGGAGCCTAGTCCGGTTAAAGACTTTACAATAAGGTTCTATTAGGAACCGATCCTATTAGAGATCACCCAGTTAAGGGACGATTATAAACCCTGTTAAAGGTTGAAACCCTATTAAAGGTTACCTCACTATAGGATTTAAGGAACTCAATGAACTTGAGTCACCTAGTTAGAGGATTTGCAAACAAAGCCTGTTAAAGCTACCTGGTCAAGGGATTTTCCTTCTGTTGAAATGGTTAGAAGTCAACAGGTAAAGCTTTTATCTGATAACAACACTACTTGCTAAGGTGGATCCTTTCAACTCCTCTCCTCTGCAATCACACTGGTTTGGCAAGTATCTAAACATGCAAACACAAACACATCATTTGCCAACACAAACAATAACAAACATCATCGACCTTATAGACAACAATTAGGTCGGTAACATAAACCCTAAACCCTGAACATTTTAGGTTTACAATTACAAGCGGTCCAATCCTAACCGTTAGATTCATTCATAAAATGAAGTGATCTAAATCAGATCTTAAGTCATTCTGCATCGTCCATTCTTTACAGCATCTAGAAATTAGTAACCCATCACGTGCACTTCATACATCACTCAGAACATTGTGCATTTCAGAGGTAGACATTCAATGCATTCGATCTTCATGCACAAGATCCTAAAATAAATCCTTCACATGCACATTAACTGACATGGCACCACGATCTCATCCTTATCTCTTAACTAGCTCATCATAGAATGTCATCGGTTACACCACATAGACCAAACTGGAAGCCCTAGAGCTGAAGAGAGACTACCAACCGATAGTCACACTTAATGAACCCCGACACCGGTCCACTCCATCCCGGTTGACCATAACCACTTCCAATCTTCATACTAGTTCATACCGGTTCACCTATTGACATCAATGACAACATACATTGTCACCACTTCATCATATGCCAACAATCTCCCCCTTTGGCATTGATGGCAATACTCAGTGTATCATTGCTCATTAACATATACTGGTTCAATGTCAAATGATCACTTCCACCACCACCTAGACTGGTTAGTGTGTACATGCTCAATATCTTCTCCTCAAACAATATATCTTCTTCATCAGATATCTTCTCCCCTTTGACAATAATGTCAAAGTGAAGGCACAAGCTTCCAAGCTCCACTATGTTGCTCCCTCTGTGGAGTAGGATCCTTCAACACATCAATCCTGTAAGATCTAACATGGTAGTACCTGACTGATGTGTAGCACACAACTTTAGTTTACTTCATGAAGGGGCAGAACCCCTAATTTACCTCTCAAATAGGTAAATGTAGTCTTCAGTAAGGGCTTATTGAATATGTCTGCTAACTACTCCTTACTGGAAAAATGTTCTAATACAACCTCTTTATTTTGAACCTTTTCTCTCAATAAATGATACTTGAGCTCAATGTGCTTTGTCCTAGCATGCAATACCAAATTTTTGGAAATATTGATTGCACTAGTATTATCATAGAAAATACTCACCAGTTCAGATATAGGCACTTTGAAGCCATTCAGTACATGCTTCATCCAAATTGCCTGAGTGCAGTTTGTAAAAGATGCCACGTACTTTGCTTCAGCTATAGACTGGGAAATACAACTCTGTTTCTTGCTCATCCATGAGACTAGTCTTCCACCAAGGAAGAACCCTCCATTGGTTGTGCTCTTCCAGTCATCCATATTACCTACCCAATCTGCACCGGTAAACACTTTGAGACCAAAGGCACCATTGTATGGATACCACAATCCATAGTCAACTATCCCTTTCAGGTATCTAAGAATCCTCTTTACCGCTACCAAGTGGGATTCTCTTGGACTCTTCTGAAAATGGGCTACTATGCCCATTGCATGAGCAATATCCAGTCTGTTGTGCACCACATAGTGCAGCTTACCAATCATCGACCGATACTCCTTCTCATCCACCAACGATGTATCATCCTCCTTTGTCATTTTGCAGCCAGTCACCATTAGTATTCCAACCTGTTTGCTCTCCTCCATACCAAAGGTCTTCAATACCTCTTTGATATACTTGGACTGGGTAATGAAGATACCCTCCTTCATCTGCTAAATCTGTAGACCAATGAAGAAAATTATCTCTCCAATCAGAGACATCTCATTCTCTTTCTTCATTTCATCTGCAAATGCATGGCTCATTTCATCATCGACTCCGAAGATTATGTCATCTACAAATACTTCACAGATCAAAATCTGATCACCTTCAGATTTTAGGTAGATGTTGTTGTCCTCACTTGTTCTCTAAAATCCTATCTTCACAAGATGAGAGTGTAACCATTCATAGCATGCCCTTGGTGCTTGTTTCAATCCATATAGGGCCTTTTGTATTCTACACACTATGTTACTATCTTCTGACAAAGAAAATCCATCCAGTTGCTCAATATACACTTCTTCTTCTAGGATTCCATTCAGGAATACAGACTTCACATCCATCTCGTATACCTTAAATCCCTTGAGTGCTGCAAATGCAAGTAGCATTCAAACACCTTCCAGTCTGGCCATTGGGGCAAAGGTTTCTCCATTGTCTTCTCCCTCTTCCTAAGCATATCCCTTGCGTACAAGTCTATCCTTGTTCCTTACCATTGTGCCTTCTTCATTCATCTTATTCCTGAAGACCCATTTGGTACCTATTACATTCTTGTGTTCCAGTTTGGGTAACAAAGACCATGTTGCATTCCTTTCTATCTGGTCCAGCTCCTCTTCCATTACCTTTATCTAGTCTTCATTAGTAAGTGCCTCTCTAGTGGTCTTAGGCTCAAATTCTAAAATCATACAAGAGTTTTCTTTCACCTTTCTCCTTGTGAGTATCCTTGCATCTTTATCTCCTATGATCTGCTTCAGGTCATGACATAGTTTCACATACCTAGGAATGACCCTAGCTACTTCTGCTTGCTTTTCCTCTTCTCCTTCCACTTCATCTTCTTCTTCACTTGTTGCAACTTCTACCGGTATAGGAAAACTAAGGTCTTTCTAGTGTTTGCAACTTGTTTCCTTCTTAACCGGTTCCCAGAAGGCTACACCCGGTTCATCTTTCACTTGCTTGTTGCAGGTTTCCTCAGGATCCTCAAGGGATTCATCAACCCTGACATTGATACTCTCAACAATTTTCTAAGTCATGTTGTTGTAGCATTTGAGAGCTTTTCTTTTAGTGGAATATCCTTGAAATATTCCTTCATCACATTTAGCATCAAACTTACTCAGATGCTCACCTCTCTTGATATAGCATTTACTGCCAAACAGTTTGAAATAACTCATATTAGGAGTTCTCCCGTTCTAATACTCATAGGGGGTTTTGTCTTTACCTTTCTTGATGAGTACCCAGTTCATGGTATAGACTACAATGCTCACTGCTTCTCTCCAAAAAGTGTGAGAAACCTTTCCTTGGATCAGCATAGTTATGGTCGCTTCAACTACAGTCCTGTTATTCCTTTCTACTATGCCATTCTGTTGTGGTGTCCTTGGGGAAGACAACTTCCTCTTGATGTCGTTCTCTTCACAGTACTTGTTGAATTCATCAAAAGTGAATTCACCTCCCTGATCAGCTCTTAGGCATTTTATTCTTCTGTCGCTCTCCTTTTCCACCAATGCTCTGAAGGATTTGAACTTTCCAAATGCCTCAGACTTGTGTTTCAAGAATATGACCCACACCATTCTTGAGGAGTCATCAGTAAGAATCATGAAGTATCGATCTCCCTGAATTATTTTAGTTTTCATTAGACCACACAAATCAGTGTGCACTAGATCAAGTAGGTTCTCTGCTGAAAAAGACTTACCTTTGAATGTTGAGGAAGACATCTTCCCAAGTTGACATTCTCTGCATAAAGCATTCTCCAGTTTGTTCAGCAAAGGCAATCCTCTTATTGCCTCGATCTTACTCGCCTTTACAATATTATCAAAATTCACATGACAAAGTCTCCTATGCCATATCCAACTATCATCAAAACTTTGCCATCAAGCACTGACTAATCTTGGCATTCAGCTGAATCAAGTTTCCTCTAGTCTTCTTACTAGTGGCAATAAGTTCACCACTCTTTCCAATTATTCTGCAGACTCCACCTTTGAACTCCAAAATGAGTCATTTGTCATTCAACTGAGCAACATTCAAAAGGTTGTGCTTAAGGCCTTCCACCTAGTAGACATCATCCGCACTGCTTTTTCCATTCAGTGAGATGGATCCTTTTCCTTTCACCATGCAAGGTGCATTGTTGCTAAACCTAACAACACCTCCATCATATTCTTCTAGAGACAAAAACTTTCTCCAATCACCAGTCATGTGGTGAGAACACCCACTATCAATGATCCACTCATTAGAGTTGTCAATGCGGGAGACAAGGGCTTTCTGATCATACACCTCTTCCTTTATAGCTACAAACATTATGTCCTCATTCTCTTCATCCTTGGATTCTTCATCAGTAACACCTTCATCTATTGCAACAAGACAATTTCTCCTACCTCCTCCTTTATACTTTCTAAATCTTTCCAATTTATCATTATTGTCATTGTTAGGATAGTTAAGAGCTATATGCCCTATCTTATTGCAGGAAAAACATTTTAGAGGAAGCTTACCTCTGTATTTTCTGGTTCCTTTTGGAAGTCTCTTGGCAAGAAGAGCTTCAAACTCCATCAAAATCTCCTCATCATCCATGTCTCTGCTTGGCCTAGATTCATAAATGGTGCTGACTTCTTTTCCTTTCCTGGTTGGTGTGGAGGGAACAAACGCTCTAAAGGCTGACTCTGTCTTTTGAACACTACCATCATAGCTATTCAATTCATATGCAGTCAACTTTTCAATGATAGAGTCTAGAGATACCTTTGTCTTGTCGATAGACCTTAATTCCTGAATAGCAGCAACCCTAATTGCATAGACTGGTAACAATGATCTTATAACTTTACTGACAATGGTGGCATCATCAATTGTTCAACCAGTGCTCTTGATATCTCCAACCACAATCTTGATCCTTATGCCATATTGTTGAATGGTCTCACCTTCAACCATCCTCATGTCTTCAAATTTTCCTTTGAGGATTTATTCCTTAGCTTGCTTGACATTCTCATCACCACCATAAATGGTTTCCAGTGTCTCCCATACATCCTTAGGATTTTCCTTATCTTGTACATCATTGAACTCAATATCAGACATGCTACTAATAAGGGCTTCCATGAATTGCCCATTTTCTTGAATCTCTCTTTTCTGATCATCAGTTAGAGTGCTAGTGGGGATTACATAGGTATTCTCAACACAGCTCTAGTGTTGAGCACCCAAACTCTTGATATAAATCTTCATTTTGTCCTTCCATATTTTGAAATTATCCCTATTGAACTTAGGACCTTCCCTCTTCATTATTAAAGCTAGATCTTTTGCCTCAAGCAGTTAAGCTTATATCACTGAGGATCTAGAGTCGCTCTGATATGAATTGATGAATAATGATGAACAAATAATACCCTAACTGGTACTAAGAGGGGGGGGGTGAATCAGTACAGACAAAAACTTTTTCAACACTTTATCATATTAAAACAATGTTGACCGGTTGTCTTCACCATTGAACTTAACCATGGGTATATCAGTGAAACACAGATACTTCAGACAGTATTTGACAGATCTTAAATCTTGATGACTGCTTCCTAATATAGTCAAGCATGAGTTGTATCAACAATACTAAAGATGGGAAAATGGATTATAAGGTCAAATGATAAAAAAACATAATGAAATAAACATAAAAATGCTAAAACATCAAGAGATCATTTTACCTTCCTATTTTACCTTCTCCTTCGGATTGAGCTTGATGAATTGAAGGCACCCTTTGATGATGCTCCACTTGATGTGCTCCCTTGATTGATTTGGATGTGGATTGATCTCTTTTTTCTCAACAAGATAGATTGATGGATTTGATAGGATTGGACTTGAGTGATGGATTATGAATTTGATAGATTTGAGAGAGGATTAGAAGAGGATGAGAGAAGAAATAGGCAACATGACAATGCATGAGAAGTAGATGATTTGTGAGGAAAATAGGCTCCAATTTATAGATTGGAGAAGGCCAATGGAGGGCCAAGATTGATTTGATTATGAAGGGTTGAGATTTATTTGAGATAGAGGGCATGGATCAAGGGTGCCTTGGGAAAATAAACAAGAATATAAAATTCCTTTGGAAAAAGGGGGGAGAAATTTGAATTTCAAACTTGAGGAATTAAAAATTCCAAAATAAGGATGCATTAAGGGATTCAAAGAAATTTGAATTTCTTTGAGAGACTCAATGTTGATGTGACATGAGTGGGAATTAAAAATTGAGGGATAATGCAAATCATAATTATGAGAGATTCTGGAAGGATTAATTAGGCTAATGAGATTAGGAAAAGTGATTTGTAGGAATCACATGACTAGGTTAAATAATTAAAATTAATTAACCGAGTGGGTTTAGAGGAAATAATTATTGGAGGGGACTTTAAAAGAATAAGGGAATAATTAATCTATTTGATAAATTAATTATTGGATAATAGTGACAGGATTAATTAAATTAGATTTAATTGATTCTGAGAGGAATAAGGATAACACATTTAAAGTCAATTAATTATGTTGATAGGCTTAAAATTAATTAAATATTAATTTTAGGTGTCTTTATTTTGCCCCTCTTGGATATAGCGTCGTGAAATGATGTTATATCAAAAAAGAATAAAACATAGTGGAAGAAAAGGATAAGGACTAGTAGCATGATGCCCCAGTTATGAGATGAAGAAAAGGATAAGGACTAGTAGCACGATGCCCCAGTCATGAGATGAGGAAGAATGATGAGGAGTAAGGATGATGAGGAAGCAGTGGTATGCCCCCTCGAGAGGACATGCGGGTTCAAAGAACACACGTGTGCTCTCGAAAAGGAATTAGAAGAATAAGTGATGAAGATAATGAAAGAGGGAAGTAGGATGAGTTAGAGTGTTGTGAATGAAATGAGACAAAGAAAGGATAAATAGATTGGATTTCTTGTTGAGAAAGTATAGAGAGAAAACCTAGATTTGATATTGCCCTAGATAGTCTACACCACTAATTATAAGAACCAGGATGATATGAAGATCTGAGGCGTGGACTGACACTCAGTTAAACAGGAATGCCTTGCACACAATCATGTAAGTGTTGATAAACACTAATGTAGGGTTGTCGGTTCGTACAAGGAAGACCTTTAAACACACTATGCTATGAAAACTATGCCCCATTATACACCAGCCAAGACATACCAAGACATAGGATGATCAAGGCAGCCTTGAACAAGTATAGTCCTAGGACACAAGATGAAAAACAAAGCAAAAATCTCAAGCATGCAAACAACATGTACATGACCAACTGACATCTCTTGCCAAGAGTAGAACATGGATCTGGATAAACTACTAGACTAGGGAAGGATGCATCCCGATGGGCAGGGTGATGGATTGATTGATGGATGATTAAAGACAAGTTGGATGTGCAAGATCTGCAAATGAGAGGATTGTTTCTTGGATTTTATTAGCAAAGTATGGATGGGTGCTTGAATTAGGCACAAGTCAATGCGAGCTCAGGTAGATGGGGAAAGCTCAGTTTGATGGATTGGATTGGATTGGAATAAGGATAAATTATTAGATAGGATGAAAAAGGGGGATGGATGGTTGAATAGGATTGGATTGAGGATGGGATTATTCATTAAATTAGAAGAGATGGAGAATATGATTGGATGCGATAGGATTGGATTAGAATTTGTATTGGAAATTGGATTGGATGGGGTGGATTGGTGGATAGGATTTGATTGAATGGAACCAATGACAAGGGAGAACGAAGGATTGGTAAGAGGATAGATGGATGAGGGATGAAGATATTGTTTGGATAGATGGATAAAGTGGATGGATATGGATAGAAAATGGAGGAATAAAGGATGGAGGGTAGGGTGATGGAGACCCAAGGACTATGTTGCAAAGGAGTGCAATGCCCCACACTAGAGGTGGTTGAATTAAGGATGTGTAGCGTCGTAAAATTGTGACACTTGCAATTTCGACTGCATTTGGGTCTTCATGATGGCGGCGCAATGTTGAACCTGAATGGAGACCCCAAAACCTATTTACGACATCAAAAACTGCATCTTTATGCACCTTGGCCTGATCCTCCTTGCACCCTGCTATCCCGGGAGGTGGGACCATGGTGCCCAGCGCCCTGGTCCTTGGCCCTATTTTGGGCCCGGTCTCTTGTTGGGCATTGGGTCTTCAAGTTTGCAATTTGGAAAATAATGCTCCTAGGTCGGCCTAAGGTCGGAAAAATCAGTCTCCTAACCCTAATTGACAAGTATATAAACTACATTTCCCCTCCCAGAAGAGGGCGGAGAAACATATGTGTGCAAGACATGGAAGCGATAGGCAAACATTCAAACATTCAAGCATTCAAGCATTCCTTCAAGCAATTGAGCATTCTAAGTCTCCATTCAAGGCTAGGTGTTGCATTCAAGACAAGGATTCAACCATTGAAGAGGAGACCACCTACAACATACAACATTCAACATCATTACACCTTCGCATGTAAGAATACAAACATTCTTACAACAAGGTTGCAGGTACGCGACTGTAATTGAAGATCTAGAATCCTTGTGCAGAGACGAACAGATCCCCCTTCGTTTCGCAGATTTTTCGGAGGACCGTGTGCACTCCGGGCGCCATCGTCCCATCAACTTTCGCTCAAACTTGCAGGACAACATCATCTTGACATTTTACTGCTAATTTCAGGTCCGTAGCTTCATCCCGTGTCCCTATCTCCGTCTACAAGTGAATCTTTCTTACTTTTACATACACTTCTAGTTCAATCCTTCTATCTACATTCTTTACAAAAGAGGGTATCCTTGCTGTCTCAACCCTTGAAACTCATTTAGAATTCAGTCTTGCATTTTGTGGGATTGGATCTTGTGGGTTTCAACCCCTCTTTTGAATGTAAAGTCTCTCCTAAGTGAAAACCGTCAATCCTAGTGACCTCCTTTCTCTCTCCTTGGAGTGGGGGAACACTTAGGGTTCGATTTTCCACTTTAAATTTTGGTGAACCCGACGTGAACATCCTAATTCTGATTATTCATGGTTAGATCTAAAAAAAATTTGCTTCCTTAAATACATTTCCATGTTTGACCTTTTGCAAATTTTAGAGGTTAATTGCATAAAAACCCTAACCTTTCGTTTTAGTTATTGAGCTTGTGAAATATTTAATTGTTAATGCTTGTTTCAGATCTACCCTTCTATTGCAAATTGTCAAATCATATTTGTGCTTTAATTCTGAAAATTAAGTGGTTAAGTGTCAAAACCCTAATTTTTAAAACCCTCTTGATTCAACCTTTGACCGATGATTTCACTGATCAAAACACCTCCAAATCGGCTGTAATTTTGGATTCTGCAACAAAATCATAATATCTCTCATCCCTGAAAATTTTGAAAAAAGTTGCGAGGACCGTGTGCACCCCGAGTGCCATCGTCCTTGACATTTTTTCTGAAAATTCGGGAGCTAGATCTTACTGTATTTTTCTGCTAGAATCCAGAATCTTGGCTGATTTCATCAATTCTAACACTTTCAAAATTAAAGTCAAAGTTGGTCTAGTGATTGCTTGGATTAGGGCTTATAATCATTCAAAATTTGTTGAAATTAAAATTTTGTGTTAAAATTGTGTTTCTTACAGTCCTAAATCTGAAAAGTGTGTTGGCATTCATTCAAAATTTCAGTGCTTTATTCAAATTCTTGCAGTTTGTGACTTTTGAAATTAAGTGTTTAATTGCAACAACTTTGATTTCTGCTTTCAAAATTGAATTTTGCATGAAATTGAGTCAACTTTTAAATTTCAAAGCTTGCATTGCTTTTAGTATTCCCTCTAAAATCATAAAATTCAAAATTTCAGTTTCCCTCTCTTTTTCAAAATTCAAATTTTGCATTTTTCAACAATCTTGGTAGGGTTCAATTTTGAGATTGCAACTTTAATTTGGCCTATCTACATATCGTAAAATCACTCAATTTTTTTAGATTAGCTTTAAAATCATCATAACTTTCATCCCTGAAAATTTTGAAAAAAGTTGCAAGGACCGTGTGCACTCCGTTCGCCACGGTCCCCGACATTTTTTCTGAAACTTCGGGAGATTGTCATGATTGCATTTAACAGCTTAAATCTAGGAGATTGGCTGATTTTATTGAAATTTGCTACCTCTAAATTCGAAAATAAATTCAAAATTCAAGATCTCAATTTTCAAGATGACAATTAAAATTAAGTGCTACCCCCCTTGGCCCTAATTTTCAATTGTGCCTACCTTTCTTGGAAGTTGTGCATGAGTTTTACAACAATAAGCCCTACTTACACTATTCCCGTTAGACGAAGCCTTAGAATTACGTCTTTCTAGGGTTTAATTACCGAGGAGATGGAACCTAATTTGAATGGCCTTTTTAACGAGGACATGGGAAATTCCTCTAATCCTCTTAATGATGAAGAAGCTCTCCATGAGGTTTCTGTAGAACAACTTTCAAAATTGGATAACCAATTTGATGATTTTCAGCAATGGATGTCTCAAGAATACCCCGATAGTCAAGCTCTTTCATTAATTGAGGGTCTAAAACGTATGGTTCAAAGTGATAAGAATGGAATTGATATTTTACATAGTATTGCACACATCATGGATTCGAATGTGATGCCTATGAAGAGTTGTGCCAAAACTTTAGGTTATACACAACCTCTTACTCAAGTCAATCATTCTACCCCTTTGATAACTTCTATTGCTAGTATACCTACTTTTACATCAAACATAATGACTACTTCAATACAAAACATTCCACCTATGATCACCAGTCATGGGGGAAATCCTTCTTCTTCAATCAACCCTCTTCCTTCATTCAATCCGACTTCCTCATTCATTCCTTCAATGAGTGTCCCTATTACATCTCCATAAATGAACATGACGCAAGGGGGCAATTCATTTAACCATTCCATTCCTCCTTGTAGTGCTCCTTTTTTCCAATCATCTCCTATGACTAACCATCATAGTGTCCCGCCACCTTACTCTCAATCAATACCTTCTTTCAATAACAAAATACCTCCATCACAATCTAACATGTCTAATATGAACTCTTTGACCGAAGCGACCATTAACAATCTTGCACAAACTATCTCTTCTTTACAGCAACAAATTGCCTCTATGAATCAATCTAAGTTTAGTGTGCCCACATTTGATGTTGTGAGCCCACTTTCTCTTGACATTGTTCGAGCTATCCCCCCTAAGCATGTTGAAATCCCGCAGTTGGAACTTTATAATGGAAAAGGTGATCCTCTAACACATGTTAAGACCTTTCAAACAATATGTACTAATTTTGCTCATGACCAAAGGTTGCTTGCAAAGCTTTTTACTAGAACATTAAGAGATAAGGCTCTACAATGGTATTGCTCATTGCCTTCCTATTCTATCACTTCTTTCCAACAACTTGCAAATGCTTTTATTCAACAATTTCAAAACAATATAAGTCCTAAAGTTACTTTGATTGATTTAATGCATTGTAAACAAGGTGTTAAAGAAAAAGTGACTGATTTCATTGGTAGATATAAGCATTTGTGTGCTCAAATTTCTTTTCCAGTACCTGATAATGATATTCAAAGAATCTTTATTTCTAATTTACAAAAAGATATTAGAGAAAAACTTCTATTTTTTGAGTTTACTTCTTTCCAACAGTTGTGTGCAACTCTTCACAATTATCAACTGACTGTGAGTCAAATGGAACAAGCAAATCCTATGGCTCCAAGTGATAAGGGTGATAGTAGTCAACAACCATTTGGGAAGTTTAAACTGAACAAAGGGTTCATTAAGTTCAATGAAAACATCACCAACAACAATGTGAATGCAGCATCAGGTGTGCCTCCTATTTCTAAGTTTTTCAAGAAAGAAAGAAAGTTTACTCCTTTGAATGAATCATTGCATAGTATTATGAATAAGTTATTGGAACAAAATGTGCTTACCCTCCCTCCTATAAAGAAAATAGATCCTACAAAGATTAATTCACCCTATTTTGATAACAAATCTTTTTGTCAATTTCATCGTCAACTGGGGCATGATACTGAAAAATGTTTTGCTTTAAACGGTAAAATTCAAGATTTGATTGATAATAATACTATCTTTGTTTTAGGTGTGAATGATAAAGGCAACACATCTGTAGCTCTTCCTAACCAAAATCTTAAGATTTTTACTAATCCATTACCTTCTCATACCTCTAATGTGATTGAGACTAATGATTCCTCTTTCTCACCTGATGGTCTTGTGTCTATGACTCCGAATGTGATTAACTTTGTAGAGCAGCAGAAAATCCCTAAAGAACCTTCCATCACATTTGATTCCAGTGAAACTATCAGGGCACCTGATGGTCCTTTATATATAGTTGCAAAAGTCAAGAATACACCTTGCCGTGGAGTGCTTATTGATCCTTCTTGTATGGTTAATGTCATTACTGAAGAATTTCTTTTTACGTTGCAATTGAATCAAGTGATCTATGACAAAACAAATGTGGTTGTGAAATTATTTGATGCATTTTCTTCTCCTGCAATTGGTTCTATTACATTACCTATTGAGGTCCATAACAAATCCCTTGATGTGAGCTTTGCTATTATTCCATCATCCGAACAATTTCGTGTGAAGCTAGGCTATCCTTGGCTATCTTCCATGAAAGCTATTGCTTCTCCTATTCACAAGTGTTTGAAATTTCCCCATAATGGTGAAGTTGTTACTATCAATCATAGTCTCTTTAAACCAGCTGAAAGAACTTCTAGCGTTCCTATTGATTATTTTTGGCCTAAACAATTTCAATCTCTTCCACTACGAAGTGATCACCTTTTCAAATCTTATCAAAAGTGAAAAAAAGATATGATCCTATCTCTAAGTGAACCTAGAATACCCAAACTTGATATTCCTATCATTCTTGAGAAGGAAGTTCTTCCTTTGAAAGATAAAACTAATGTCTTTCCTCAAGAAGATTCCCAACCCGTCCCTATGGATGTGACTATGCCTATGTCTAATAAACTTTCTAAAGGTAGACCTATACCTCCTCGTCATGATGGACTTGGTCTCCTTCCTAAACCAGATATTCCTCCTTTATATGGAGTAGTTCCTCCTCCTTCCTCTTATAGAGAGAAGAGACCTTCCTTTTCTCCTATTATTCAACCTAAGAGACCACAACCTAAACACCCAAGTGATAAGGATGAGAACATTCCTCCTCCTCAATCTTCTCAACTTCCTACTAAGACTAGACGAAATCGTTCTGCGCGTGAATGCCGACGAAAGCATCATCTTAGAGCTCGTGTAGCTGCTTCTCAAACTTTGCAAACCCCAAAAACACCTTCAGCTAGCATTATTCCATTTTCTCCTCAACCGAAAATTGAGTCAAAATCTCCTAAACATAAGATGCATGATGGTTTTGATCCTATGCGAGTTAAAGATCCTACTTTTATAAATCTTGATGATGATATAGATGAAAATGTTATTCATGATGAAAATGTTACTCCTCTTTCTTCTGATAGTGAATATGAATATGTTGATATTGATAACCATTTATCTGACGAATTTTCTAAAGCACTTATCCTAGCTCCTAGACAAGAACAACGTGGCTTGGAACATGAACATAGCCCTTGTTTGGATCTTGTGATAGCTCCATCTGCTGTGTTGGATGTTCCTCCTCTAGCTTGTTTCCTGCCTTCCCGAAATATTGATCAGCAAGATCGTGGGGTGGATGATGTGCTAGACTAGTTCATTAGCATAGCAGACTCTCTCCTCCTCTCTTGATCTCTTTTGTTACTTCTTCTATGTGTTATTCTCATTCTTCTATTTGTTGTCCTTAGTGTTGTCTACTTGAGGACGATGCAAAGCATTGAGATCTCTTTTGGTCTCTCTCATGTTGACTCAAAAGACACATGTGTTCCCTTCTTCTAGGTGACCTTCCTTGATTTGGGAATGAAGAACAATTATGCATACATACATATGATATACATGAATTATCATACAACATACTGACCCCAAGGAAAGCGAAGTCACCTCATGCTTTGTGTTTTGTGTCTATTATCCTTGGGTTTATCCCACACTTGGGGGCTAAATCTTTGTGATAACATGCTCCTTTCCCTTCTCATTTCTTATGTGTATCACTACCTTAAAGCAATCACCCCCGATGAGGCATGTGCGATCGCTTTAAAGTAGGGGGCATACACTCCATTCATATCTCTCCAAGATACTTGAAAATTTCTTGGCGAACTTAGCTTTTCCTTGAAAATTTTTGGTATTTTTCTTGCATGACTCATAGTGAGGGAACCTTACTACTGATAGTCATGGTTCTCCCTCGTGATCTTCCCTTTTACTTTGTCAATCAAAGTCGTAAGATCCTTAGTCCACTAGGGGCTTGGTGTATCTTGCCTCCTTGACGTGGTGAAAGTCTTTCAATGTTGTTTCCTTGTACTTTACCGGAAGTATGGGCGTACGCTTATACTCCCACTAAAGTGGGGGCTAAATGTAGCGTCGTAAAATTGTGACACTTGCAATTTCAACTGCATTTGGGTCTTCATGATGGCGGCGCAACGTTGAACCTGAATGGAGACCCCGAAACCTGTTTACGACATCAAAAACTGCATCTTTCTGCACCTTGGTCTGATCCTCCTTGCACCCTACTGTCCCGGGAGGTGGGACCATGGCACCTAGCGCCCTGGTCCCTCAGGACCATGGCGCCCAGCGCCCTGGTCCCTGGCCCTATTTTGGGCCCGGTCTCTTGTTGGGCATCGGGTCTTCAAGTTTGCAATTTGGAAAATAATGCTCCTAGGTCGGCCTAAGGTCGGAAAAATCAGTCTCCTAACCCTAATTGACAAGTATATAAACTACATTTCCCCTCCCAGAAGAGGGCGGAGAAACATATGTGTGCAAGATGCGGAAGCAATAGGAAAACATTCAAACATTCAAGCATTCAAGCATTCCTTCAAGAAATTGAGCATTCTAAGTCTCCATTCAAGGCTAGGTGTTGCATTCAAGACAAGGATTCAACCATTGAAGAGGAGACCACCTACAACATACAACATACAACATCATTACACCTTCGTATGTAAGAATACAAACATTCTTACAACAAGGTTGCAGGTACACGGCTGTAATTGAAGATCTGGAATCCTTGTGCAGAGATGAACAGATCCCCCTTCGTTTCGCGGATTTTTCGGAGGACCGTGTGCACTCCGGGCGCCATCGTCCCATCAACTTTCACTCAAACTTGCAGGACAACATCGTCTCGACATTTTACTACTAATTTCAGGTCCATAGCTTCATCCTGTGTCCCTATCTCCATCTACAAGCGAATCTTTCTTAGTTTTACATACACTCCTAGTTCAATCCTTCTATCTACATTCTTTACAAAAGAGGGTATCCTTGCTGTCTCAACCCTTGAAACTCATTTAGAATTCAGTCTTGCATTGTGTGGGATTGGATCTTGTGGCTTTCAACCCCTCTTTTGAATGTAAAGTCTCTCCTAAGTGAAAACCATCAATCCTAGTGACCTCCTTTCTCTCTCCTTGGAGTGGGGGAACACCTAGGGTTTGATTTTCTGCTTTACAAGATGGTGAATAAATATGAATGAGATGGGAGGATAATGTGTAATGAATATGGATGGTAGAGGATTAAGGCTTGTGTTTTCCAAAGCATGCATGCATATACATTATTTTGCATCTTATATGATCAAGACAAAAGATATGAATGGAGGATTTATTTTGATAGGATGAGGGATATGAGATTGAGGATATGGATAGGATAGTCAAGATCAAAGATAGGAAAGGCGAATGGACTTAGATATGATGTAGATGGATGGGAGGATTGTGTGGATGAAGCTTGCCCCCAAGTTTAGAGTGCAAGGGGATGATGGGATTACACATGATGCTTTTTTGCCAAGTTTTCATCATGGTACATACCCAAGCCGCCACAAGAAGTGGTTTTCACCATTGAATGAAATGATTTTTCTTTACTTTTTTCTGACTTTTTTTTTTTGTATTTCTTGATTTTGTTTATTTTTTGGAATAGTTTGGATGGATAAGGATGAGGATGAGTAGATGTGGAAGATAGTGTATGTATGAAAGAGGAAGGGAGGACTCAAGCATCTAGTTCCATAGATGGTATTCCTTAGTGTTGCTTTGAAGTAGAGGTATGCTCGTAGATGTTGGTAACAATAATTGGGGAGATGAAATGGATAAGGGATGGAAGATAGGGATTTGGAAAGGATTCGAATTTAATGGAATGGGATTGTGAAAAGTGGATGGTGGATAATGGATGGGGTTTTGAAGAATTTGTTGAAGATCAACATTGGCACACACCTTGAAGGGTGGTGGAGTAGTGGGGGAGAGTGTTTTGAATTGGATGGGGGATAAAGTGTGGATTTTGGGAAATGAGGACCCAAAATAGAAGAAAGGGTAAATGGAGTTGGGATAGTGGATTTCGGGACATAAGGACCCAAAATGGATTTTGAAGATGAAGGAGTGTTAGATGGAGGATTGGAGGATTTATGAATGGATGGAGCTTTTGGATTAGCAAGTTTGGATGCCAATTTTGATTTTTCTTTGGGATGCATTGCTTCTTTGGGAATCCACATAGTTTTTGATTTTTTCTTTTGGGGCCTTTGTGGCCTTTTTTATTTTTCTTTCTTTCGGATCACATTTTTCTTTTGAGCATGTCATTTTGAGGGGACATGTTGATCCTTTGATTTTTAAGGATTTTGAGCTTTATTATTTTTAGATTGGGCATCCAAATTGTTTCCAATAGCAATGGGATGGGTGCATGAGGATGAAGGATTGATGGATTTTATGGATGGGATGGTGGAAAGAGAGTGTTGGGAGGCATCCAAGGATGTGTGCCTTTTTTTTATCTTGCTTAGGGATTATTTGAGGTGATAGGGTGGTAGATGGAGGGATGTAAGGACCCAATATGGATGGATGAGATGGAGGATTGAGCATCTCAACATAGGGGCCCAAAATGGATGAAATGAATGAAGGGTTTAACTTTGGAACATAGGGTCCCGAAATGGATGCAGAAGATGAGGGATAATGGGATTTTGATTTGTATGAGGTAAATTTGGATTTAGGAGGAATAGAGGATGCACCAACATCTTGAGCATTATCTTGAGGACTCTTATTATTTTGGAAACAAGATGTGAGTCCATTTTGAGGGGGATGAGATGTGGAAGGAAGATTAGGATCTTTAGATGGATTGGGATTATGACATGGAGATGAAGGGATACTTTGATCTTGACTAGGGAGGGTATCGTGAGATGGAGTGGGAGGGGTGATTGGATCATGAGATGGAAGAGGATCATGCAATGATAGAGGAATCATATGATCATGAGAGGAAGTGGAGGGGATGAGATCATTAGATGGAGTGGAGGGAGATGCATCATGAGATGGAGAGGTTTCTATGCTAGCATTCTTTGGAACAAGCTTTTGGCATGTTTGGCATTGTGGGGATTGTGTGATGGAGGAGGGTATGGAAGCTTCAACTTGGGTGGATGGAGGATTGATGGTATCATGAAGTGTGGAGGATTGGGATTTGTTTTGAGGTGGAGGTAATTGGGGTGGATGGAGGACTTGAGGAGACTTGGCCACTTTGCTTTGAGGTGAGGGTTTTGTCTCCTTTGCTAGCATGTCTTGGATAAGATTATGGATGATGGATTTGGAGGACGTGGACAATATGGATTTTGGAGGATTAGGATTAGATGGAGGATTGGGATTGGATGGAGAATTTGGATTGGGATTGGAATTAGATGGAGGATTAGGATAATGGATTGGGGAATTAGGATTAATGATTGGAGGACTATGGAGTAAAGGATTTGGATGTGGAGTAGAGGTAATGAATGCATTGTAGAAGGATGGGGATTGGGATGTAGATGGGGGGGGATATGGAGGTATACATATTGGGTTAGAGGAGTATGTGGATGAGGGATAATATGGAGATATGGATGGGGAATAAGATGGATTTCCCTTGTCGAAGGTAGAGGAAGGATAGGAGATATGGTATAGATTGGGATTGGGTGTAATGTGTTGAGATGGGATAGATGAAGGTATGATAGGCGAGTGGGAGATTATGGGATTAACTTGGTAGGAAGGTTCATTAATTTCCATGAGAATCTTCTCATACCAAGCTTTGAAATTATGGGTAGTCATGTTGAGAGGGAAGGATTAGATTGAAATTGGATGGATATGTTTTGGAGGGGAAAGATTATGAAGATGATGTTAAATGAAGATGAAGATTAGGACTTGGCTTGGAATGATGATGGACTAGATTTGATTAGGTTTGGATTGAATTTGATTTGTATTGGATTTGGTTCTTGGATTAGGACTTGGCTTGATTGGATTGGTCCTTGGATTAGGACTTGATTTGATTGGATTTGTTGATTGATTGAATGGATTGGATTGAATTGAATTAGATTGGATTGAATTGGACTAGATTTGATTTGATTTGATTTGATTTGATTTGATTGGATTAGGACTTGGATTGATTGGATTGGTCCTTGGATTAGGACTTGATTTGATTGGATTGGTTGGTTGACTGAATGTATTGGATTGAATTGGATTAGATTGGATTGGATTGGATTGAATTGGATTAGATTGGATTGTATTGTATTGGATTGGATTGGATTGGATTTAATTTGATTGGATTGGATTGAATTGGATTAGATTGGATTGGATTGGATTGAATTGGATTGGATTAAATTGGATTAGATTGGATTGGATTGGATTGGATTGAATTGGATTAGATTGGATTGGATTTGATTTGATTTGATTTGATTTGATTTGATTGGATTGGATTGGATTGGATTAGTCCTTGGATTTGGACTTGGCTTGATTGGATTGGTCCTTGGATTAGGACTTGATTTGGATTTGGAAGATGGGTGGATTTGATTGATTGGAATTTTGGAGATTTGATTGGACTAGAGGAAGAATGAATATTAATTGAGGAAGGATGATTTTTTGAATGGATGAAAGGGGATTGGCGATTGGATAATTCCTTGGATACATAGAAATGGATTAATGATTTGATGATGGCAAGATGGAATTTGGAAAGAGGGATGATTGATTGGTTGTGGGGGGTGGACTTGGAAAGAGATGTCAAGTAAAGTAAACACAATGGTCAAAAGAAGTTAGACTCAAAAGACACTCATGCTCCTTCACAACATATCCTATGGTGAGAAAATACAATAGTCAATGGATCCCAATTGGTTTCCCAGCTATGCTTACCCAAAGTAGACACTTAGATGCTTGGCCCCACTGGCTCCCCTCCACAACACTCACTTCTCTGGGGCAGCCAAGCATCAATTCCCATGAAAACTCCTCATGGTGAACTTTGTGTCTCTACTAAGGGCCGTAAAAATATGGGCGGCTTCAGAGGTCCGGCCTCCTACACCAATGACTAGAAGGTTTTTGGCCACTATGCACAAGGTGTCTAGTATGGCTTCCCGTTAGGAGCTACCCTTCACAGTTGCACAAGTGCAATTGAGGCCTATAGCCCAATGAAGCACCAAGAACTTAGTAGTCATGCAAGCATGATTGAGATCTCTAGGATCCTACCAAGCACCCAATGTGAGAGTGAACTCTCATATAGCCCCAACCATTAACCCTTTCGTAGTCAATGACCTATTTATTATACTGAGTTGGGAACCCCAGATCCAGGTGTACTCACTTGGGTCGTTCCCCTCTTACCTTCTCAAAGAGAAAGTTGGGAGGGCAGGCCTGCTAAGGGTAAGCATGCAATCAAACAAGAAAAGGTTCAAGGGCCAGGATTTATGATTGTCTATGCAGACAAGAGCATACTCTCCTACCTCTACACTTTCCTCAAACACAAAAACCAAGAGTTCTTTTACCCCTAAGTAAAATCTAGGTGCCTAGAATAAAAAGATTAAGAAAAACACAATGTTTGGTCGGATTTCCTTAGGCAACCTGCAAAAAAGTGGATTAGTAGTTTGGAAATGAAGTCTTCAACAAGCGTCCTACAAAAGACAAGAATGACAAAAATAATTTTTTTTTAAATTTTTTTGGGAATGAGTAGAAAAGCAAGAATAAAAACTTTTCTGCTAATGACAAATGTGGATTTGGAGGACACTTTGATGGGTAAATGGGGTTTGACTAGGTTTTTGCCACTTTCTAAGGGATAGACAAGCATAAAATGGGGATTTTAGAGGAGAGGTGAAGGAATGGAAAAATTTGTCCTAGAGGGACAAAGAAGCAAAAATTGGAGATAGACAATATGGAAAAATTTTGAGGTGATTGGATAAAACTAGAAGTTATGGAAAACCCTAAAAATAGAGAAATGTGGGATTTCAGGCTTCAAAAAGTGGAATTTGGGATAAGGTCCTCAAGGAAGGAAATCTGCAAAATGAAATTGCGGGGGATCTAGTGAAGTTTGGAGGAAAACAGAGTGAAGATGAAGAAGATATGGTGAAAAAAAAGAAGTTTAGATCTAGTGAAGTTTGGAGGAAAACAATCATTCTAATACGCGAGCGGTCGCGCTAACAGAAAAATTATTAATATTTAAACAAATAGATAACACAAAAAGAAAAATTATAGTTGCATTGATTATCAGGCGCTCGCGTCAAAACAACTAGAGTTAGCACCCAAAAATTCAAATTTAAAATTTTCACAAAAATGCTCACGCTGAAGTGACAACTGAAAAGAAATAGAAGTGAGAAGATAGAAGAATGCAGAAGAGGAAGAATGAGAAGGAGGTAGAATAATTTTCATGGCAGTCGCGCCGAAGCCGAGGCGGTCGCACTGAAGCACAGTGAGGCACAAATTTTTATTTTTTTTTCAAATTTTCTGTGGTTGCGCCGAAGCCGAGCCAGTCACACTGATTAGCAGGCAGTCGCATTGATCCAGAAACGGTCACGCTGATGCACGTGCGCTCACACTGAAGCGTGAACGTACAAAAAACCTTCACAAGAAAAACTCAATTTTTTTGTTAAATTCGGGACGTGGGTCACACCGGGCATGCCAAAATAAAGATTGGAAAATGGATTAGAAGGTCAAATGATCAAAAACACAATGAAATAAACATGAAAATGCTAAAACATCAAGAGATCATTTTACCTTCCTATTTTACCTTCTCCTTCAGATTGAGCTTGATGAAGTGAAGGCGCCCTTTGATGATGCTCCACTTGATGTGCTCCCTTGATTGATTTGGATGTGGATTGATCTCCTTTGTTCTCAACAAGATAGATTGATGGATTTGAGTGATGGATTATGAATTTCATAGATTTGAGAGAGGATTAGAAGAAGATGAGAGAAGAAATAGGCAGCATGACAATGCATGAGAAGTGGATGATTTGTGAGGAGAATAGGCTCCAATTTATAGTCTGGAGAAGGCCAATGGAGGGCCAAAATTGATTTGATTATGAAGGGTTGAGATTGATTCAAGATAGAAAGCACGGATCAAGGGTACCTTGGGAAAATAAATAGGAATATAAAATTCCTTTGGAAAAAGGGGGGAGAAATTTGAATTTTAGACTTGAGGAATTAAAAATTCCAAAATAAGGATACATTGAGGGATTCAAAGAAATTGGAATTTCTTTGAGAGACTCAATGTTGATGTGACATGAGTGGGAATTAAAAACTGAGGGATAATGATAATCATGATTATTAGAGAGTCTAGAAGGATTAATTAAGCCAATGAGATTAGGAAAAGTGATTTGTAGGAATCACATGACTAGGTTAATTAATTAAAATTAATTAACTGAGTGGGTTTAGAGGAAATAATTATTGGAGGGGAATTTAGAAGAATAAGGGAATAATTAATTTATTTGATAAATTAATTATTAGACAATAGTGACAGGATTAATTAAATTAGATTTAATTGATTTTGAGAGGAATAAGGATAGCACAATTAAAGTCAATTAATTATGTTGATAGGCTTAAATTAATTAAATATTAATTTTAGGTGTCTACAAATACCACAATCATTTAGCACTGCATGCATATTCAACTTTAATTAAAGACTACTCAATCATCACATGAAAACTCACAACCCATAACACAATTTTTTTCATGTGGAAACCCAAATGGGAAAAACCACGGTGGGGATGAATACCCACAAGCTTGTTTTGAACTCTTTTGAAGTCCGCTCTGTTAGGAGCCTAGTCCGGTTAAAGACTTTACAATAAAGTTCTTGTTAGGAACCTATCTTGTTAGAGATCACCCGATTAAGGGATGGCTATAAACCTTGTTAAAGGTTACCTCGCTAGAGGATTTAAGGAACTCAATGAACTTGAGTCACCTGGTTAGAGGATTTGCAACAAGCCTGTTAAAGCTACCCAGTCAAGGGATTTTCCTTCTTTTGAAATGGTTAAAAGTCAATAGGTAAAGCTTTGATCTGATAACAACACTACCTGGTAAGGCAGATCCTTTTCATCTCCTCTCCTCTGCAATCACACTCTGCAGATTCCACACTCTTGTTTGGCAAGTATATGAACATGTGGACACAAACATATCATTTGGCAACACAAACAATAACAAACATCATCGACCTTATAGATAACAATTAGGCTGGTAACATAAACCCTAAACCCTGAACATTTTAGGTTTACAATTACAAGTGGTCCAATCCTGACCGTTAGATATATTGCATAAAATGAAGTGATCTAAAATAGATCTTAAGTCATTTTGCATCGTCCAGTCTTTACCACATCTGGAAATCAGTAACCCATCATGCACACTTCACACACCACTTAGAACATTGTGCATTCCTGAGGTAGACATTTAATGCATTCAATCTTCATGCACAAGATCCTCAAAGAAATCCTACACATGCACATAACTGACATGGCACCACGATCTCATCCTTATCTCTTAACTAACTCATCATAGAATGTCATTGGTTGCATCGCATAGGCCAAATCAGAAGCCCTAGATCTGAGCAAAGACTACCAATCGGTAGTCACACTTAGTGAACCCCGACACCGGTCCACTCCATCCCAGTTGACCATAACCACTTCCAATCTTCATACCGGTTCACCTATTGACATCAATGACAACATACATTGTCACCGCTTCATCATATGCCAACAGTTTCATCCAGGATAATTCCCTAGTTTGCAGACTAAGGAAATCTCTCTATGTCCTTAAACAGGCCCCTAGGGCTTAGTATGCCAAGATGGATTCCTTTCTTCTCTCAGCAGGGTTCACCAGGTGTCATTCTAATCTGAATGTCTACATTTTGTGACAAGATGACTCTCACTTGATACTTATTCTCTATGTTGATATCCTAGAGACAACTGAGAAGGGGGGGGGGGGTGAATCAGTTGTCCAATAAATTCAACCAAAAATAACTTAACCAAAACTTAATGCTTAATACCGGTAAACCAAACTTTATGCCAGTAGACAGTCTTAACAGTTAATAGAAATACTGGTAAAGATTAATGCATGAAATAGAAAGACAATAACATCCACAACACACAACACCAATGTTTGTACGTGGAAACCTTGTAAGGGGAAAAACCACAGTGGGAAGCCTTACCCACAATCAAATGATACTACTCCAGATAGTATGTGTTTACAATATGGATTCTGCACATGCAGAAAGGCTAGCTGCCTGTTGGCATATGTGCAAGAGTATGATGAAATGATGATACTGTATGTTGTCATTGATGTCAATATGTTGAGAAGTGAATCGGTATATTGAAGTTAAGCAATTGGCAAAGAGAACCGGTATGGTGGTGTAAACTGATACATGTGCAATAAGTGAAGTGGTATGCTTGTCCAAGTGAACCGATATGTCAAACAAGAACTAGTACATGGAATGTGGTAGGACTACCGGTTGATAGTCTTAGCTTCAGGGTTTCCAGTTGAAGTGTTCCAAGCCTGTGTGATTCAACTGATGACATTGTGTGATGAGTTAGCATTGTAATGGAGATTAGATCATGTTGCCACGTTAGTCTTGTGCACGTGAAGGATCTTGCATGAAGGAGATTGATCCTATCTACCTCGGGAATGTGCAAAGTCTTTGCAAATGGTGGAGAATGCACGATGGGTTATCGCCTCCATGAAGTGGTGAATAATGAACGATGGAGAATATCTTGAGATCTATTCAAGACCATTGTATTCAAATGCAAAGTGTTCAATGGTCAGGATTGAACTGATCAATTGCTTAACCTAAGTGTTTAGGGTTTAGGGTTTATGCTGCTGATCTATCTGTGTTCTATAAGGTTGATGTTGTGTTTCATGTTGAGGTTGATGGAAAATGTTGTGTGTGTATCTAAGTGCAGAGATACGTGATTCTTGCTAGACCAGATGAGAGGATTGATACCTACATAGTGTGTGTGCAGAAGGAAGGAACTAAAGCAGATCTGCATAGGCATTGAGTGCTATTACCAGATCATTGTAATACCTATTGATCTTTAACTACTTCAATAGTTGGAAAATCCCTTAACCGGGTAGCTTTTACTAGCTTGCTGTAAATCCTTTAACAGGGTGACTCAAAGCCATTGAGTTCATAAAATCCTCTAACAAGGTAACCTCTAACAGGGTTTAACCCTTAACCGAGTATTCTAGCCATCCCTTAACCGGGTGATCCCTAACAGGATCGGTTCCTAACAGAACCTGTTGTAATAGTCTTTAACCGGACTAGGCTCCTAATAGAGAAGACTTCTAAAGAGTTCAAAAATAGCTTGTGGGTATTCATCCCCACTGTGGTTTTTCCCAGTTGGGTTTCCACGTGAAAAATATGTGTCATGTGTGATGCCTCTTTCATGTGATGCTTTGTTGTTCTCTTTTAAGCGGTGAATCATGTTATACTAGTAAGTTATTACATTTCTGATGATAGATTATCTGTTTAAGCATAAGGACAAAATGGAAATGAGGAAGTAGGTTGTGTGGAAAGCTAAGAAGATTGACCGGTTCATGTCTTTCACAGTCACACTGTGTTTAACCGGTAGTAGTCTGGTTTGAACCGGTGTTAGAGATTGCCGGTAGTTTACAGTCTGCAATAAAATAGGTTAGGAAAAACTTTGTGCCTATACTGATTCACACCCCCCCCCTCTCAGTATTGGTTTGGTACTCACCTTTCATCATTGAGTTATCATTGCCTAGAGCTCACTGCTAAATCAAAAAATGAGAGTCAAACTGACTACAATTGGATGGTTAAATCCAATGATAATGTACTGTAGAAAATAGCATTTTCATATGCTGGATTTAGTATCGGTGTAGTTCTGATTGTCTTTACAAAACCCTCCTTCAACCTTCAAATGATGTCTGCGTGTATAGCTCTGCTTATTTTCGCATATCGATCTTACAAATAAGATCTTACATATATACCATAAGCTAAGACCAATTGAATAGGTTGGCTCACTAAAAGATGTTACAATAAAATCAATTACAAACAAATCAATATTCGATGCATGATATCGGCTCAATGCATTTACAATAATAATAAATCATCTCCATAACATGTCGTGCTGATTTGGAGTAGATAAGTCTGTTGGTGCTTATCCTGGACCTATTTGCCGGTAACAACAAATATGCAAACCCGAATAAATAGTTAACCAAATTGCCAAAACAAAGTGATAGAATAATATCTTCGACATAACCAAGTAGTTTCCAAGTCATTCCAAGTGTTGGTGAACAATATAATCTACCGGTGAACCAAATACCAGTGTTTTGCATAAGTCTTTGTCTTGCCGGTGAACATAACCAAAATCTCCAAGTGCTGATAAGTGTTGACAAGTAATGGCAGATGTTGACATCAATGACAAAACCATATCAACATATCCAAAATACCAACAATCTCCCCCTTTGGCATTGATGGCAACACAAGATGGAAAAACCATCAAAGTGCTAAAACAAAAATGCCAAAAACCAACAATCTCCCAAAAAATCATTAACCAAAAATAAAAAATACATAATATCTCTCACTCCAAAGTAATAATCTCTCCCCCTAGGAATAATATGTATTATCCATGTGTTTTTCCATATCAATCTCTCCCCCTTTGACATCCAATGACAATGCAATACAAAACCAAATACAATTAGTTCAAAGAACTTATCACAAAATACCAACTCATTCAATATACCAACTACTCCCCCTGAGAAGTAGCTCTCCTCATCAAAGCCGGAATAAAATTTTCTCTGTTAATTCTATCGGTTGATGATAAACATCAACTGTCTAAGTCTCTACCCATGGGGGTAGAACTCCAAGTTTCTCTCTAAGATACTCAAATGTTTCCTTAGGCAAAGGCTTTGTAAAAATATCTGCAATCTACTCTTTAGTATTCACATAAACCAATTTCACTTCTTTCGCTTCAACATTCTCCTTTAGAAAGTTCAGTTTGATAGAAACATGTTTAGTTTTAGAGTGAAGTACCGGGTTCTTTGATATATCAATTGTTGTTGTATTATCACAGTAGATAGTTATAGGTTCCTTGCAATTTACCTTTATGTCCTTCAACATTTTCTTGATCCATAGTACCTGTGTACAATTAGTTGTTGTTGTAACATATTCTGATTCTGCTGTTGATAAACTTGTACAACTTTGTTTCTTGCTCAACCATGAAATTAGTCTACTGCCAAGAAAAAATGCTCCATTGGTGGTGCTTTTTCTATCATCCACATCTCCTGCCCAATTAGCATCTATGTATGCATATAAGTCAAAATTTTCATCTCTAGGATACCATAAACCAAGATTTGTAGTGCCTTGTAGGTACCGGAAAATCCTTTTCACTGCTGATTCATGATTTTCTTTAGGATTACTCTGAAATCTTGAAATGATACATACTGCATTCATAATATCAGGTCTTGTTTGTGTCAAATATAGTAAACCTCATATCCTAGATTTGTATCGAGACGGATTAACAGGTGTAGATTCATCCTTCAAACATAATTTATCATTTGTAGTCATAGGTGTGCTTACCGATTTACAATTCTCCATGCCAAATTTCCTTAGTAATTCCTTCAAGTACTTAGATTGACATAGGAATATACCTTTATCAGTCTATGAAATTTGCAATCCTAAAAAGAATTTTATCTCTCCAATCATAGACATTTCAAATTCTTGCTGCATTTTGTTAGAAAAGTCTTTACACAAACCATCTTCTCCTCCAAAGATTATATCATCAACAAAAACTTCAATAACCAAGATGTCATCATTGGTTACTTTGTAGTATAAATTGTTGTCTGCATTAGCTTTTGTGTAACCAAGCTTCAAAAGATATTTGTCCAATCTTGCATACCAAGCTCTAGGAGCTTGTTTCAATCCATATAAAGCTTTCCTTAACCTACAAACCATGTCTTTGTTATCTGTCAAAGAAAATCCATCAGGTTGCTCAATGTAAACTTCTTCTTCGAGATCTCCATTCAGAAATGCACATTTAACATCCATTTGATATACTTTATAGTTCTTGTGTGCTGTAAAGGCCAATAAAAGTCTTACTGCCTCAATTCTAGCTACCAGTGCAAAGGTTTCATTGTAATCAATTCCTTCTTTCTGAGAATATCCCTTACACACCAATCTTGCTTTGTTTCTGATTACCATGCCATCTTCATTAAGTTTATTTCTAAAAACCCATTTAGTTCCAATTATATTTTTGTCTTTAGGCCGAGGAACTAATGACCAAGTGTTATTCCTTTCAATTTATTCCAATTCATCTTTCATTGCTTTAATCCAATATTTATCTTCACATGCCTCATTAACTGATGTAGGACAAATTTGAGAAATAAGACATACCTCCTCATTTCCCAGTCTTCCTCTAGTCATAACTCCTTGAAATTTGTTTCCAATTATCTGATCTTTAGAATGATTTAATCTTACATACTGGGGTGTTTTTGCTTCCTGTTGTTCTTCAGTGATTGTTGAATCTCCAGATGATGTCGGTGTAATTGGATCACCATTCTGTACCGGTGTATTCATAGTAGGTTCATTTGTTATTATCTCTATTGCCAGTTCAGAGTCTATGTACCTTGAATTTCCTCTAAACTGTTCATCAATCTTCACATTTGCACTCTCAACAATTTTCTACAATCTCCTGTTAAAACATCTATATGCCTTGCTCTTAGATGAATAACCAAGAAATATTCCTTCATCACTTCTAGGATCAAATTTTCCAATATACTCATCTCTTCTAATATAACATTTACTTCCAAATATTCTGAAATATTTAAGAGTAGGAGTATTACCAAACCATAGTTCATGTGGGGTCTTACCAGTTTCTCCTCTGATGTGAACTCTGTTGAATGTATAAATAGTTGTATTGACCGCTTCTCTCCAGTATATATGAGGTAGATTTTCCTATGATATCATACTTCTGGCTGCATCCAAGATAATTATCTTTTTCCTTTCCACAACTCCATTCTGCTAGGGTGTCCAGGGTGCTGACAACTGTCTTCTGATCCCATTCACTTCACAGAATGTATGAAATTCCTTAGATGTGAACTCACCTTCTTGATCTGATCTTAAACATTTAATTTTCTTGTCGGTTTCATTTTCTACCATCACCTTGAATAGTTTGAATTTCCCAAATGCTTCAGATTTTTCTCTGAGAAAAGTAACCTAGCACATTCTAGAATAGTCATCAATGATTAGCATAAAATATCTATCTCCTTGTATACTTCTAGTTCTTGCTGGACCACATAAATCAGTATGAATTAAATCAAGAACATTTTTATACTTCTCCAGAATACTCTTGAAAGATGCTCTAACTTGCTTTCCAAATTGACATTCCTTACATATCAGATTCTGAGGTTTAACAATCTTAGGTAAATATCTAACTACCTTAGTAGTATTTATTTTCACAATGCAATCAAAATTTACATGACAAAGTCTCTTATGCCATAACCAACTTTCATCAATATGTGCAATCAAACATGCTTTCTCATTATTGATCAAATGAAAGATATTACCTCTAGTTTGATTACCAGTTGCAATTTCCAAACCAGTTCTGTTTAAGATTTTCCATTTACCATTCTTGAATTGTAACTGAAATCCTTTCTCAACTAATTGACCAACACTCAAAAGATTATGCTTCAAGCCTTCAACATAGTAAACATTATTAGTATTGTGCTTACCATCAAAAGATATAGTGCCTTTTCCTTTGATCAAACAAGCTTTATCATCTCCAAATCTTACTATACCTCCATTGTAATCCTGAAAAGTTAAGAATTTACTCTTATCTCCAGTCATATGATGTGAACATCCTGAATCAGTAATCCATTCATCCTTAACTTCAACTTTAGCTGCTAGGGCCTGCTCTACCAGTTGAACAGTAGGTGTCAGTTGATCTTCTGTTATAGCAACAAAAGCCCACCATTGTCTACTGGATCCTCATCAGAATCATCAATAACTCCTTCATCAGCATAATAACAAGATTCATCTCTATTCTTCTTGAATTTGTATTTATGATAGTCAAGGTTAGGCTTAGATGTTCTTTTAGCTTCTTCTCTTAATCTTGCATGTCTATCAGGACACCTAGATGCCATATGACCAATCTTATTAAAGTTAAAACATTTAAAGGGTGCTTTACCTTCATACTTACTTCCAATAGGATCTTTAGGCATTTTCCTTGCAAATAGTGCTTCAAGTTCTTCAAGTTCTTCATTTTCTCTCCTGCTTTCTTCAAGTTCTCTTGCATAGAAGGCTTTCCAATCAGATTTATCAAAAAATGATAATGATGCTGCAGTTGATGATGATGCCTTGAGAGCTAGATTTGTCTTGATAGTAGTAATAGGACCAAATTCCTCAAGCTCAAAAGTTGAAAGTTTTCCAACCAAAGTGTCTCTAGATACTGATGTATTAGACATTGTTCTCAATTCATTTATAATAGTAACTTTCATTTTATATGTCGGTGGCAAAGCTCTTAAAACTTTAGAAACAATCTCATCTTCACTTAAGGTTCCTCCACAACATTGTATACCTAAAACAATTTCATTTACTCTTTCCATAAAAGCAGAAATTCTTTCTTCTTCTTCCATTTTCAGATTTTCATACCTGACCCGGAAGCATTCAAGTTTTGCAATTTTGACTGTGGAATCTCCTTCATTCAATGTTTCTAGTTTGTCCCAAATAGCTTTAGCAGTAGATCTATCTGACAATCCCATGACTTGCCGATCAGACAATGCGCTCAAAAGTGCTTCTCTTGCTTTGCAATCATTTTCCTCATCTTTTCCCAAGGTTGGTGGATTAGGATGACCGGGAGTAGGAGCAGTATAACCATTCTTTGTAACCTCCCATATATCCTTTCCAATGCAATTCAAGTGTGTCTCCATCCTGATCTTCCATATGCCATAGTTAGTTCCATCAAGTTTTAGACTGTCCTTCCTAAAATAGTTGGTAGACATTGGATCTCCTCAAGCTGTTAAACTTTTGCGAAAAGAAGACTAGGCTTTGATACCAATTGTTAGGTCCTAGAGATAACTGAGAGGGGGGGGGGGGGGTTGAATCAATTTTCCAATAAATTCAACCAAAAATAACTTAACCAAAACTTAATGCTTAATATCGATAAACCAAACTTTATGCCGGTAGACAGTCTTAATAGTTAATAGCAATACCGGTAAAGATTAATGCATGAAACAGAAAGACAATAAGATCCAAAAAACATAACACCAATGTTTGTACGTGGAAACCCTGTAAGGGGAAAAACCATGGTGGAAAGCCTTAGCCACAATCAAATGATACTACTGCAGATAGTATGTGTTTACAATATGGATTCTGCACATGCAGAAAGGCCAGCTACCTAGAGCTCACTGCTCAATCACAAAATGAGAGTCACACTAACTACAATTGGATGATTAAATCCAATGATAATGTACTACACAAAATAGCATCTTCATATGTTGGATTCAGTACCGATGTAGTTCTGATTTCCTTTACAAAACCCTCCTTCAACCTTCAAATGATATCTGTGTGTATAGCTCTGCTTATTTTTGCATATACTCTATTACAATTCTTATTCCTAATCACATATCGATCTTACATATATACCATAACCTAAGACCAATTGAATAGGTCGACTCACTAAAAGATATTACAATAAAATCAATTACAAACAAATGAATATCCGATGCAAGATGTCGGCTTAATGCATTTACAATAATAATAAATCATCTCCATAACATGTCATGCTCATCTGGAGTAGATAAGTCTATCAGTACTTATCCTAGACCTATTTGTCGGTAACAGTAAATATGCAAACCCGAATAAACAGTTAACCAAATCACCAAAACAAAGTGATAGAATAATATCTTCGACATAACCAAGTGTTGGTGAAAAAAATAATCTGTCGATGAACCAAATACCAGTGTTTTGCATAAGTCTCTGTCTTGCCGATGAACATAACCAAAATCTCCAAGTGCTGATAAGTGTTGACAAGTAATGATAGGTGTTGACATCAATGACAAAACCATAGCAACATATCCAAAATACCAACAAAATCTGCTTTGCATGACAGATTTGCTATGACTGACTTGGGTCTTTTGCACTACTTTCTTGGGATAGAGATTTCACAGTCACCTTTTAGGATTACACTATCACAGCCCAAGTATGCTCTTGATCTACTTGCATGCTTTCATATGGCTGATTGTAAGCCTACATCAACTCCCTTTCTTTCACAAGTCAAGCTTTAGGCTTGATTTTCTTCTCCACCAGTTGATGCCACATTGTATCGTCAGCTTGTGGGTAGTCTCATCTACTTGACTCATACACACCCTGATATCTCATTTGCGGTTGGCATGGTTTCTTGCTTCATGTAGGAACCACATGAGATTCATTGGAAAGCCACCAAATGCATCCTTCATTACATCCAAGGTACACATCACTATGGGATTCACTATGCAGCAAGCACAAGACTTTGCTTGGTTGGTTACACAAACTCTGATTGGGCTGGCACTCTTGATGATCATAAGTCTACTTCAGGTTACAATTTTCACCTTGGTTCAAGCTCTATTTGTTGGCAGAGCAAGAAGAAGCATGCTATTTCTCTCTCTTCGACTGAGATTGAGTATCGAGGAGCTGTTAACGCAGTGACTGAGACCATTTGGCTTCAGCATATTCTCATAGAGTTTGGGTTCACCACTCCACGGCCGACAGTTCTACATTGTGACAATAAAATTGCTATTGCAATCTCAAAGAACCTGATCCAGCACCAATGGACCAAACACATCGAGATCCATATGCACTATATCTGAGAGCTGATTCGGGAGCAGGTCATTGACTTGCAGTATTGTCCTATAGCGGAGCAGGTTGTAGACATATTCACCAAACCTTTCATCAAGAGTAAGTTCCAACAATTGCGAGCTCTCTTGGGGGTGCAGGATCTCTCATTAGGGGGGCTCAGCTAACTTCTCCTTCCTCTCTTATGGGGGGGATTTTTTCCTCTTTGAGGTTTTGTCCTTCTTCTTTGAGAGTCTTTTTGTAATTCATCTCTCTTTTGGGGGGTAGTTTTTTGCCACTGGGTTTTCTCCCTTTCTCCGTTTGTGAGAGATTTCCTTGCATTTGCATATTGTACATGGGTACCTATCATGGCCTTGTAGCCGGGACCCATCTTGCATTGTTTACTTGAGTCTTCATTCCCCTACGTTGCAATTAAGGGGGGGTGTTGGTGTAAATAAATATTCATTATGTATATTATTACACTTTACTTAAGTTAACTTAGGATAATGCATCTCTTCGTAGTTTGGATTTGAGACACTTAGGGGAGTGTGCACATAGGGATATAGCTTGTAGGAGAAATTCCACCTTTTGTGGTCTTATTTTATTGTTACACTCCACATTCAGTGGGTCATCCACCTCTTGTGGAATATTATATTATTTCTCCTACCTACCCCTAGTATTTCTTACTACCCTTTTTTCTCATTGAGCCACATGTCACGATTGTGTGCTCGTACATCCATATGGCCTTGCCTATATAAGCAGGCCTATATTCATTGTATTGGTTAATCCAGTTGATCATTTGCATATTGATGAGAATATAGTTTGTTCTTGTCATTCTTTTGTCTCTCTTTTATGCTTTTGATTGTGCCCTTGATCTTGGCAAAATCTCACACACACACACATATATATATATGGCTAATGTAATCTAATGTTGCTACAACATATACTACTCTGGAAAAACATTATGTTTGCATAGTAAATGTATTTTGCTACAAATATATATATATATATATCTCATACATGTAAATAAAATAATGTTATTGATTAATAAAATAAATTGGTTAACACTACACAGTGATATATAAATATTATATTATATATATATTTTTCATTTTATGACATTAACATATGACATGGTTTGGGTGTGGGGGGGAGTAGATTGTGGGGGTCATGGCCACCAATAGCCACAGGTTCGAGGCTCCGTAGCTATTGGTGGGGAGGAGGAGGGAGGCATCCCAATAGCCATAGGGGCAAGCCCCTACACTACATGTGGTGGCCACCACAGTGGACCCCCTCCCCACAAACCCTCCCTCCTTACTCTACCCCTTTAAAACCATGCGTCGTCATCTCTCCAATGCCACTCCATCATGAGCAGTTAACACTGCCACTGTTTCGGCCCACCGTTAAACCTATGTCGTCAATCGTAGCCATGGGAATTCAAAGGCCCTGCAAAAGATAAAAAATAATAACCCCCCATGAAAGTATCACTTGATAAAACCCTAACCCGATTTAGGATAAAAAGGGTTGTAATAAAATAAAATAAAGATAGAGGCATTGAATTCTTCATTTAGAAAAAAGAAGAAACCCTAAATAGGGTTTATCCAAATAAAAATAAAATAATAAGTAGGATTTTAATTTAAAAATAAAGTTAAATGGGGGAAACCCCATTTCAAATAAAGATATTTAATAATTCTTTATGGTGTTTATTTTAATTTAAGAGGGTATTCCTTTTTAAAGAGGATATTTTGTGTTGAGAGAGAATATTGCATTAATTTTAAAAGGGAGATTTTAGTGGTCATTTAAATACAAATGAGAGTTGTGAAAAGGGTTAATGAAATTTAAGAAAATAATGGGTTTTTGATCTATGGATTTATTTTAGTCCAAATAGGAAACATTATTAATGATTTAAATACTATAATGACGTTTTGGATCTATAAATAGATTTGTCAATTAATTAATATTAATATAATAAAGTCATATTAATATTAATTTAGTGCATTATAGAATTGTTTAAATAATATAAGGAAATAATATTAACACTAAATATAGTTAAAATTGCAATTGAAAGTTGTATCGAATTTATAGGAATATTTTATTCAACTTTAATTAACAATGGGAATTATTAGCAAATGTTTAGAAATTGAAATATAATTTATTAGGAATTATATTTAAGATCAATTGAATAGCTTTTAACATTTGGATTAAAATTTAAATAATTTAATTAGTAGATTTCTTATGGACTTAGGAGGAGTTCTAAAGTCCCCCTTTTGTTAAGAATTTAAAAAATATCATCATCATCATCATCAATTTTATAACTATCATCACCATCATCATCATCAATGGACTAACAAAACCATCATCATCAATCTTACCTCCAGCACTCTTAATACCACCTACAACTTCTTTAATCCTTTGACCATATTGTGCAATGTTCTCACCATCAACCATTTTCATTTCATCAAATTTGCCTCTTAAAATTTCTTCTTTTGCTCTTTATACATGTTCATCTCCTCCATAAATCAATTCTAATTTCTCCCATACCTTAAATGCAGTTTCTAATGCATGAACATCTATATACTCAAAATTAGATAAAGTACTTACAATTTCTTCCAAGGATTGAATGTTTTCTTGTTGTTCTTTAAGCTCATCTGGTGTCAAGGGGCTGGTAGTAGGAGCAACATGCTTGTTTACCACATGATTCCAATACTAAGCACCCAATCCTTTAATATATATATCTTCATTCGGTCTTTCCATATCTGGTAGTTGTCCTTGGTAAACTTGGGGCCCTCCTTCTTCACCATCTTTCTTCAGGATCTTTCCCTCGAGTTGTTAAGCTTTCTGCACACACAAGACCAATGCTCTGATACCAATTGTTAATCTTAGAGGATCCGGTTAATACTGATAGGGTGGGTGAATCGGTATTAACAAAAATTTCAAACTTAAAACTAGAACTTATAAAACTTCACCAAATCAACCATAAAACAATAATAAACTCTTTACCAATGCTGGTAATCACTTATAACCAACTGTTAAACTGATTTAACAAAAAAATTTATTAAGTGTTCATCAACATACATAAACTAAAAGTAAATCAAATAAACACATCAAAAACATTCACCACATGAACACCATGTTTTTCATGTGGAGACCCAAATAGGGAAGAACCACGGTGGGAATTGGTACCCACAAAAATTGTGCACTCTTTTAGAATGTTCCCTGTTAGGAGCCTAGCTTAGTTAGGACCTTACAAAGATGCCTGGTTAGGAGCAAACCCTGTTAGGAGTCACCCGATTAAAGGATTTAGATGATGAGCCATGTTAGGAGCTTTTACCTATTAGGATCAACCTCGCAAGAGGATTTACCACTCAGATGTTTGATGAGCCTAAATAATGGCTCTATTTTGATAGATTTTTGTTATAGTATTCCTACCTAGGTCTTGTGTTTAGATGATATTTGGATTAGTATACTCTCCTAGTTGATACCTTTTTAAGTGTTTCTAGAACTAAATTGTCTGATAATTAAGGTTGTCATATCATGGTTTCTAAATGGTTTATCTATGCAAATATCTAAATCAATCTTAAGTATGGTTTAATATATGTCATGTTAGCATTAGTATATACACATGCTTATTGTGCATGTTAACATCATGACACAGGGTCGACAAAGGAGAAGAAAAGACTAAGTGGCAGTTTAAAGGAAAACCAAGCATGCCACCACAATGCAGACCCAGTCAAAGAAAAGCAGCATTGAAGAAGATCCAAGCCACTTGACCGGTTCTTCAGCAAAATGGTTTATGAGATTTATAATTGTTCTTAGTGGAGATTATATCTGGGAAGAAAGTCATGCTATATCTTCTCAGCTGTAGAACAGATGTTGTTTTGTTTTCCTGCACTGACTTCTTCTTTAGTATAATAAAACATGTTTACCTATTCCGTTGGAATGTGGGTTTATCAGTTAGGAATCTGTTATAAGTTTTCATATAAATAAAGGGGCCTCTATCTCCTCTCGACGACAGAAGAGAGCGACCATAGTATTTGTAATACTCAGTTTTTAGACTTATGTATTTTTGCAGTCAATTTGGAATAAAGAGATCAATGTGATTTTGAGCTTAACAATTATAATTTGAAAGTTCTGGATATACTCACTCAAGGGGGCCCACTTGGTGAGTAATCCTTTGTTTTTTTCAATTAATTCCCATATTGCAATAGTTGTTGTTTCAGCATTTGTCTGTTCTTGCAGCCACTGGAAATAGTTTCTGTCTGTTCTTGTAGCCATAGCGGCAGAGTAGTTTCTATCCGCTTGCCAGAACATTTTCATTTGGTAGTAGTTGCTTAAGTTATTTTCAATTGTGAATTCTAATTAAGTATTAGTTCATTATGTTTTTGCACGTTTACTTTAGAGAATTTTCTTTCCTGCAATGGTTGCGATATGAACTTGGTGCACATACAGTGCTGGCCCATTTCAAGTCTACGTCCCTGGTTGATAAGTAAATGAGCCTTTGCTATAGGAAATCTAGTTGTTCAGTAAGAATGTCTAATCCTTGAATTATGTTTTATTACCTATTTTCCATTCTAGTTGCGAGGACCAACAATGTTGAGCTACCCAGTTAAGGGATTTACAATGAAAGGCCTGTTAGGACCTACCCGGTTAAGGGATTTTGACTACTACAACTATTAGGGAACAACAATGAATAATCTAGGTATATAACTTAACTGCTTGCTTGATCAGATCCAATTCTGCTCCAAATCTGCTACACTCTGGGAGATCTCTTATAGTCTGGTTTGGCTTCACACTCTTCTCATAAACCACTAACACAACAAACATCAATTGCACTGACCTAAATAACCTTCACAACTTTGTCAGTTACAAAACCCTAAGACTTACAACATAGATCATCACAGATCTTTTACAACTCATTACAGATCATCATATAGATCATAAAAATCAATTACAACCATTGAATTATCATGGTACCTCGATCTGATAGACTTTCAAACCCTTAGCTCATTCTGCTAAGAACTTTGCACATTCCCAAGAAATTTGCTCTTCAAACGTGCCAAAACATCATTCAAACACTTCATATGGTTCTAGTCACATCATCACCAATATTTGAACTTGATGTAGATCACCACTTAAACAAAAAACATTATCGGTCCTTAAACCCTTCTTAAACCCTAGCAAAAATACAACAAAAATCATAAAAATGATTTTCGATAACCAAAACATGATACGGTTCTGGTCAGATACATATTACAATGATACAAACTCACATTCCAAACTACAACACTTTAATCATCACCAATTGCTAGATCTAATCAAAAGATTTCCTCGTTTACTGGTTAAGGTCCTAATTCCTAGTTTCCTATTTACAATACCGGTAAGCTCTTTCCTATAGACCAAAAAGACTTAGATGACAAAATACAACATAGTAAACATCAGTTGCCATCAATGACAACACAAATAACTTATCAAAGTCATCCAATCATGTAATCTCAATCTCTTCATCACAATGTCATCATAAACAGTCATTTACTGGTCCAATTATCATTCTTCATCTGCATCAGTTATGCCAATCATGCCAACATTCTCCCCCTTTGGCATTGATGGCAACACCAACATAAATACCAACATATTTAACTAAAATCATGTTGCTCGGTTCTGGAACTTCTTTGCTACACTTTACTCTTCTGTCGGTTCTTCTCTTCTCCACTTGGAACTAAATCTTCATTTCTTCTCCCCCTTTCTATTACACATCTTCTCCTCCTTAGGCTAATATATTTCTTCTCCCCAATCATATTTTTTATTCTCCCCCTTTGACAACAATTTCAAAGGTGCATATGCATTGCCGGTCATCAAATTTGTTGTTGTTGTCTTCAACATCTTTGCAAACCTCATCTAAGTTGCTCCCCCTACGAAGTAGCCATCATTTCATCAATCCATAGTGAAAATTTTTCAATAAGCATACTAGATTGATGTATCTTATGCATCCTAGTTTTTCTTGTGTAGGGGTTTGACCCCTAATTTACCTCTGAGGTACTCAAAGGTAGTCTTCGGCAATGGTTTGTGAAAATTTCTTCTAGCTACTCTTTGCTTGTCACATACTCCATTTTGACTTGTCTTTCCTGTACTCTCTCACTTAGAAAGTGATATTTCAATTCTATGTGTTTAGTTTTTACATGTAATATAGGATTTTGTGAAATATTAATTGCATTTTTATTGTCACAATAAATAGTTATTGATTTAGACATATCAAGTTTAAAACCTTCTAACACATGTCTCATCCAGATTGTCTAGATGCAATTCAATGATGTTGCAACATACTCTGCCTCTGATGTTGACTGTGATACACATTTTTTCTTTTTACTTGTCCAAGCAACCAATCTACCTCCAAAAATAAAATCTCCACCGATAGTGCTTTTTCGGTCATCAACATTGCCTACCCAATCTGTATCAGTAAACACTTCCAAAGAAAAATCTTTTTTATAAGGATACCATAAGCCATAATCTATTGTGCCTTTCAAGTACCGAAATATCCTTTTCACTGCTACCAATTGAGTCTCCTTGGGATCCTTCTAAAATCTAGCAACCAAACCAACAACATGTAAAATATCAAGCCTACTATGAACGACATAATCAAACTTACCAATCATGGACCTGTATTCTTTTTCATCAATAGAGGGTGAATCATCCTGTTTAGACAATTTACAACTTGTCACCATCGGAGTACCAACCAGTTTACAATCCTCCATGCCAAATGTTTTCAACACTTCCTTTACATACTTACTTTGACAAATAAATATTCCAGCATCCAATTGTTGGACTTGCAACCCACTGAAAAACTTAATCTCACCAATAAGAGACATCTCAAATTCTTTCTTCAACTCCTCATCAAAAGCCATACATAAATCATCATCACTTCCAAAAATTATGTCATCTACAAATACTTCAACAATCAACACTTTGTCTCCATCAGTCTTAAGATATATGTTACTGTCCTCACTGGTACACTGGAATCCTATCTTGATCAGGTTTACATGTAATATTTCAAACCATTCTCTCGGTGCCTGCTTCAATCCATACAATGCCTTATGTAACTTGCAAACCATATCTTTATCCTCAAACAAAGCAAATCCATCTAGTTGTTCTATGTACTTTTCTTCCTCAAGGATGCCATTAAGAAAAGAAAATTTAACATTCATCTAGTAGACCTTAAAGCCTTTAAATGCAGCATAAGCAAGTAAGATTCTTACTCCTTCCAATCTTGCCACCGGTGCAAAGGTTTATCCATAATCTTCTCATTCTTCTTGTGCATAGCCTTTGCATACCAACCTTGCTTTATTCCTCGCAACCTTGCCTTCTTCATTCAACTTGTTTCTAAAGACCCATTTAGTGTCAATCACATTCTTGTCTTTCAATCTGAGAACAAGTGTCCATGTCTTGTTCTTCTCTATCTTCTCCAATCCTCATTCATAGCACTAATACAATCATCATCTTTCAATTTCTCTCTTACTGTTTTAGGCTCAATAGTAGAAATCAGATAGGAGTTTTCTTTGATTTTCCTTCTTGTTCGTACACCAGCATTTTTATCTACTATAATTTGTTCTTCTGGATGATTCGGTCTGACATATCTTGGTATTAACAATTTCAGTGTTGTGCCTTCTACTTCATTTTCTTCATCTTCTTCATTGCTTTCTTCATTTACCGGTTGAGCACCTATTTCTGCATTTTCCTACTCATCATTATTTTGTACTTCCATTTCAATAAACATAAGTTTTTCTTCATCTTTCTCAGGTTCAGATATGTTGGTCTTATCAAATTTCTAATAGAGTTCATCTACCTTCACATTTTCACTCTCAATGATCCCTTTTGTTCTCTTGTTATAATATTTGAAAGCCTTACTCTTTGTAGAGTAACCAAGAAAAATATCTTCATTACACTTTGCATCAAACTTTCTAGTAAAATCATCACGTTTAATGAAACATTTTCTCCCAAAATTTTTAAAGTGACTTACATTAGGAGTCTTTCCATGCCATAATTCATATGTTGTTTTTTTGTTACCTCTCTTGACAAGTACCTGGTTCAAAGTGTAAACAACAGTGCTAACTTCTTCTCTCCAAAACATTTTTGGTACTTCACCTTGAATCAACATGGTTCTAGCAGCTTCAACAATTATTCTGTTCATTCTCTCTACTATCCCATTCTATTATGGAGTTCTAGGAGCTGACATCTGCCTCTTGATTCCCTATTCATCATAGAACTTCACAATCTCATCAGAAGTAAATTCTCATCCTCGATTAGATCTCAAACATTTCAAATTCTTCATGGTTTCTTTCTCAACTAAAGATTTGAATTCTTTGAATTTATTGAATGCCTCAAACTTTTCTCTTAAAAATGTTACCCACATCATCTTGGAAAAATCATTAGTGAAAATCATGAAATATCTATCACCAAAATAGCTCTTGGTCCTCATAGGACCACAAAGATCAGTGAACCAAATCTAGAATATTTTCTGAAGAGAAAGACTTACTCCTAAAAGATACAGAAGTCATCTTACCCATCTGACAATCCTTACATAACACATTATCCGGTTTAACAAGTTGGGACAAACCTCTCAGAATACTTTATTTACTAACCTTTATCAAATTGTCAAAATTCACATTACAAAACCTCTTGTGCCATAACCAGTTGTCTTTAATATTTGCCACCAAACAATTATTCACATTAGTATTCAGATGAAAAAGATTACCTCTTGTCCGCTTTCTAGTAGCAATCAATTCTCCATTACTTCCAAGAATCCTGCACACTCCACTTTTAAATTCTAGAAGATATCCCTTATCATTTAATTGACCAACACTCAAAAGGTTATGTTTTAATCCATCAACCCAAAAGACATCATGTACATTACTTTTTCCATTCAATGAAATAGTTCCTTTTCCTTTAACCATGCAAGGTGAGTTGTTGCCAAACCTTACCACACCGCCATCAAATTCTTCAAGAGATAAGAACTTGTTTCTATCACTGGTCATGTGGTATGAGCAACCACTATCTATTATCCATTCATCGCTGCTATCCATGTGAGACACCAATGCCTTTTCATCAGTCAGATCTTCCTTCACAACAACAAACACTATCTCCTCATTGTCATCTTCTTTTGATTCTTCATCAGTTACTCCTTCATCAACTGCAACATAGCAATGTTTCTATCCTTTTCCTTTAAATTTCCTAAACTTTTCCTTTTTATCACCATTAGGACAATTTGCAGCAATGTGTCCAATCTTATTGTAGGAAAAACACTTCAGAGGAAGTTTACCTTTGTACTTACTGGTGCCTCTAGAAAATCTTTTAGCCAATAGTGCCTCAAGTTTCATTAGATGATCTTCATTATCATCTTTACATCTGCTACCACCATGAATAGACCTGCAGTCATGATTATGACAAATATCCTTTTCTTTCTTCACAGATTTACTGGTAACAGAAGCTTTAAAAGCCTATTCAGATGGTTTTGAAATACTATTATCATAGTTGTTTAACTCAAATGAAGTCAAATTTACAATAAGAGAACAATAGTGACTTTATCTTTAGAAATAGATCTCAGTTCTTGAATTGCAGAAACTCTAATAGCATATTGTGGTAGGAGAGTTCTAAGAATTTTACTAACAACAACAACATCATCAATCTTACCTCCAACACTCTTAATACCACTTACAACTTCTTTAATCCTTTAACCATATTGTGCAATGTTCTCACCATCAACCATTTTCATGTCATCAAATTTGCCTCTTAAACTTTCTTCTTTTGCTCTGTGTACATGTTCATCTCCTCCATAAATCAATTCTAATTTCTCCCATACCTCAAATGCAGTTTCTAATCCATGAACATCTATATACTTAGAATCAGATAAAGTACTTACAATTGCTTCCAAGGCTTGAATGTTTTCTTGTTGGTGTTTAAGCTCATCTGATGTTAAGGGGCTGGTAGTAGGATCAACATACTTGTTGACCACATGATTCCAATACTGATCACCCAATCCTTTAATATGTATCCTCATTCAGTCTTTTCCATATCCGGTAGTTGTCCTTGGTAAACTTGGGACCCTCCTTCATCATCTTCCTTCATGATCTTTCCCTCAGGCTGTTAAGTTTTCTACACACAGAGGACCAATGCTCCGATACCAATTGTTAATCTTAGAGGATCTGGTTAATACTGAGAGGGGGGTTGAATCAGTATTAACAACAATTTTAAACTTAAAATTGAAACTTATAAAACTTCCCCAAATCAATGATAAACCAGTAATAAACTCTTTACCAATACTGATAATCACTGATAACCAACTATTAAACTGATTTAACAAAATTGCCCATTAAGTGTTCATTAACATGCATAAACTGAAAGTAAATCAAATCAACACATTAGAAATATTCACTACATGAATACCATGTTTTTCACGTGGAAACCCAAATAGGGAAAAACCACGATGGGAAATGGTACCCACAAAAAATGTGCACTCTTTCGGAATGCACCCTGTTAGGAGCCTAGCCTAGTTAGGAGCTTATAAAGATGCCCGGTTAGGAGCAGACCTTGTTAGGAGTGACCTGGTTAAGGGATTTAGATGATGAGCCCTGTTAGGAGCTTTGACCTATTAGGATCAACCTCGCAAGAGGATTTAACACTCAGATGTTGAGCTACCTAGTTAAGGGATTTACAATGAAAGGCATGTTAGGACTTATCCAGTTAAGGGATTTTTACTGTTGCAACTATTAGGGAACAAGAGTGAATGATCTGGGTATAGAACTTAACTGCTTGCTTGATCAGATCCAATTTTGCTCCAAATCTGCTACACTCTGGCATATATCTAACACTATGGTTTGGCTTCACACTCTTCTCATAAACCACTGACACAACAAATATCGACTATACCGACCTAAATAACCTTCACAACTTAGTTGGTTACAAAACCCTAAGACTTACAACATAGATCATCATAGATATTTTACAACTCATTATAGATCATCATATGTATCATAACAATCAATTACAAATCAATTACAACCATTGAATGATCATGGCACCTCGATCAGATCTCTTCAAACATGCCAAAACACCATTCAAACACTTCATGTAGTTCTAGCCACGTCATCACCAATATTTGAACTTTATGTAGATCACCGCCAAACCAAAAAACATTACCGGTTATAAGAATTCTTTATCGATCCTTAAACCCTAGCAAAAATACAACATAAATCATAAACATGACTTCTGATAACTAAAACATGTTTCGGTTCTAGTTAGGTACATATTACAATGATACAAATTCACATTCCAAACTGCAACACTTCAATCATCACCAATCGCCAAATCTAATCAAAACATTTCCTCATTTACCGGTTAAGGCCCTAATTCCCAGTTTCCTGTTTACAATACCAGTAAGCTCTTTTTGGTAGATCAAAAATACTTAGATGACAAAATACAACATAGTAACATCAGTTGCCATCAATGACAACACAAATAACTGATCAAAGTCATCCAATCATGCAATCTCAATCTCTTCGTCACAATGTCATCACAAACAGTCCTTTATCTATTCAGCCATCATTCTTCATTTGCATCAGTTATGCCAATCATGCCAATGGATTATACCTATGGATAACCATTTTTATAGTAAATTTAACTATTTTTTTTCACGTATCCAAGAATAGGACACATACTTGATGTTGGTTAAATAATTTTCTGAACTAACGTGTGTTATGTTTCTATTTTAGATTTTATGATTTTTAGGAGTAAGTCGAGTCCAAGGGGAGAGGATGTAACACCTCTCTAACCCTAACATGATAAAGAAAATATTATGATACTGAAATAAAATTTTAGATGCAACTGAAGTAAATATTGAATTGATAATCAATTTTTATAGAGAAAATCATTAGATCTAGTGGTCACTATGATGATAATGTTTCTACTAATATAGTCAATTATTGAAAACTTTAGAATGGTTATGTTTCTATGGATGTTATATGGGGAAGGGATGACATCACACCATTCAAATAGTAGAGAATTCATGTGATATTAAAATCCCCTTCCAATGAATTCAATATTTTGGTTGTGTATATATGTATATGAGAATTCCTAGAAATAATGTGAAAATATTCCAATTGTCTTCGTTAGGAGGTGGTCATTTGATGATACTTGGATAATGATGTAATGTGTAATTGACAAGTGGGTTTTATAACCATGTTTACTATGTGATCTCTTTTGGGAAATGAATAATGATCTTTGGTAACACCTTCCATGTCCATTTCCTAATTGTGTATTTTTTGGACTTATGTTGACTTTAGTTGCATGTTATTTGTTAGGTCAGTGAATCTGTTAGAGGTTGTTCATGCATAATGGCCCTATATATGTTGACTTTAGTTGCATGTTATTTGTTAGGTGTGTGTTTGTGTGTGAACATACTCATTTGATCTATGATGGTGGAATATTCATGACGACTCTATATTTTAGGACTTGATGATGATGTTGATGATTTATGCATATGAGGACATATTGATGATATTAGGGTTTATTGCTTATAATTTTGTATTATTATTATAATGAATCATGATGTTCTAACATGTGTTTCAAGAAATATTATTGGAGAGTTGATTATGATTTCTAAAATTCTTATGTATATATCATAATTAGGTGTATATGTGTATGTAATATATGTTGTGCAGTTGTTTTGTGTTTTGGTTGAAGGCAATATTTTTGTATGCTATGTCAATGATCTTTGATTGTGTGTTTTTTTTTGGATTTATCTTGGTGATGATTATTATCATTTATTTTATATATTTATTAGTAATATTTAAGTTATTAATACTATTATTTTTGGATTGAATTGATAGTTTTAATTTTCAAAAGCACTAGTTTTCATTGTGCAAAGTGGGGTTTTTTTGAGGGTTTTCTATCTTGTTCTTTGTGTATGATTGTTGGAGATGGTTTGATTGATTTTTTATAAGGTAATTAAACACATCTCAAATGGTTTCTTCTCTAATTGTAACAAGGTTCTATCCAACCTAATGATGATTTTAAATGTGTGATGAAGTATGAAAGGATATATGTGTATGAGCTTGGAAGTGTGAAATATCAGTTAGCGAATTTTGTATTTCTGATAGTGTGATGATAAGAGGAGTTGAGAGATGAAGTCTATGTGATGTTATAATATTTTTAAGTGGATCTTATTAGACACTAAAGGTGTTATACTGAGATCATTTGTACTTTTTGTCTCCCTAACAGTTGCAGCAAGAAAATTATCTTACAAGGTCACTCCTAACAGGGTGCAGTCAGATCCTAATAGTTCTGATCATTAAATCCTCTAACCAGGTGACACATTAACTTGTGTTTGCGAATCCTAGTAACTTGGTTAGCTCCTAATAGTTTTGTTCCTCATAGGCCTTTTGTAAAGCTCTTAACCAGGCTTAGACATTTCTAACTGGGCGTGTCCCTAGCTGGTGTTGTAGACCTTAACCAGTCAGATCTCTATACTACAGATAGTGGATCTTTGTGGGTGCCTACTCCCACCGTGGTTTTTCCCATTTGGGTTTTCCATGTATAATATCTTATGTCATGTGGTTTATGTTTTGTGTGGTGATTTCATACTTGGTGTTATTTCTTATATGCCTATTAAGTTTTAAATTATTGAAATTGATAATCAGATTTGTATTGTTTTTTACTTGCATTGATTCACCCTCCCCCTCTCAGTGCCTTATAAGTTCATCATCGTCCATGGCCTTGAGTTCTTGCATAGGATAAGGATGGGAATGGGAAGGCCTAGCTATATGAGGGGTGTTGATATGGCTCAATCAAACCTCCTTGTCTTCATGAAAGGACTATTCAATTCTGCATGATCTATCAAATGCGGGTTAGGGCCTAGAGAGGCTACCTAGATAACTCATGTTGAGGATATGAAATGAAACTCTTTCTTTCTTATACTCTAGTATCCTATCATGTCTGGTTGTGAGTAGAAGCCTCTAGTGGACCCTAGTCGTACTTCATATTTGTCCTTGTTTTGGGCTTTATACTTGTGTATACCTTACGTTCACATGGATGTCGGTGTTGTGCTTAAGAGTAGATCTTATTTTCCTTCCTTATTTTTTTATTGGGGTATTTTTTCTATCTCCTAAGAATTATGGGGTGAAGGGTTCCCATGGTTGGATGGTTGTTTACAACCTCCATAGGGAACTAGTAGATTTGTCCATGTACATTGGAAGGATCTTGTTTTCAGTCCAATACCTTTTCATTCAAGTTGCAATTTTTTTAGTAAGTGTGATTAGTGTATATACTATAAATCATTGAGAAATTTTTTAACTAGATTTGTTATTTATTCTTGAACACTCCATAAGGAGGTTGACGTAATTTGGAATAATAAAAGTATATTAATTGTAATAATAGAATAGTGTTTAGGTTTATTAGTTTTGGTACTAACTACTCATAAGTGATTATATGTCATATCTTACTTCATGTTGAAAGGTTATCATGTAGTTACCCTCACTAATTCATACCCTATGATGGTTTCCATGGATACTGATGGACTCTTTTTTATGTTTTGACACTCCTTGTTTCATGCTTTGCTTCTTCATGTTTTGAGGCAATTCTACATATTAATGGATACAATATGATATTTATGATGATGATGCTAGGATCTGGTGTTTATCGATGATGTTAGGATTTATCATGTGATGGAATTTGGGATAGTGCATTTATTAGATGATATAGTTATGGTTGTTGCATATGATGTTATATATTGTGCTAACCCTAATTCTCATAATCTCTTTGAATGATGGTTGTTTGATTATGCTATGTTTAAGACTATTATGTTTTAGTATCTAAAATTGTGTAAAGAATGATGTCACATCACTCATTATGAGAAGGATGTGATGTTATATTTCTCTTTCACTTGACTATATATATATATATATGCACATGCGTTGTTACTTGATGATGTTGTGCAGGAATGCAAGTACTAAGCACTAACTCCACCTAGCTCCATAGGTTTGAGTGTGCCTTATTTCCCAATGGTAGTTGATCAAAGGTGACATTATGGCTCTAGAATGCCTAACCCTAATTTTTATCATAGGTCTTGTCCTTCTTGCCATGCTTAAATTATCCTTGTTTAATTTCCTTTCAAGACGTGTAGTCTTGTGGTTAGATATGTGCATAGTTGTGTATTATTCCATTTTTCCTATTTTTAATTGATTTAGATCATTTGATATTTATTATGTTATTATGTTAGTTATTATTAATATTGTTTTAATTAATTATATTTATATAAGGTGTGAGATATAATAATATTATTCATGTTTTATTTATTTATTTGTGTGTTTTGAGTAAGTGGTATTAAATATTTGAGGTAATTGTTTTTCCTATTTTCCTTCCTACTTTATAGGGGGAATTATTTGATTATTAATTATGATTTATTGGTGGCATATGAATATTTTTGTCCATAAAATATTATATGTGGGAATAATATATTCTATGTTTTTTATTATGTGTGTTTGATTATACTATTAATGATTTTAATTGTGATTCATTGAGAATTTGGTTGTTTCCCATAAAAACAGGTCAACTCCCATTTGGGGGAATGGTATTTTGCTAAGAAATACCATTATTTTGGGGTTGATTTTTGCTAGAGAATGTTAACATTTTTGGATGAGAGTTTCTAGGATTTTAGAGAAGACTGTGAATGACATTTGAAGCCCTATTGTTTTGGTTTGAGGATTTTTGGACAAAGATTTTTGTGAGATTTGTGAGGAGATTTCTTGAGACTTTTTTGGGGATTTTCAAGGTTGAATTGTGTGGTTGCTTGGCTGGAAAATTTGTTCATGAAGCATTCATTCATGCGGGAGTACATTCTTCCTTTCTCTTGACTTTTCTCTTCTTCCTAGGTTGGATTCTCAAGCCTTTTTGAATTTTATGTTTTGCAATGAGTTATGGCATTGAAAAAAAAGTTTATTCTATTTTTTTATTACTTTCATTCCATTTAAAAAATATCATGCATTGGTAGATTGAAATTTGAAAGTTAGATGTAGTAGGTGTCTTCTTTGATTTTTCCCAAATATATTTTTTTATTTTGGCTCTAATAGTTTCAATTTTTGTCTTGGGATTGTGCAAATGGTATTTCTTGAAGGGGTATTCACCACTCTCTAATGGGTATCCTTCATTTTTTGTATTTTTATTAGTCTAGTTATCGTTTTATGGGTTCAAAGTCAACCTTGGGCTTCCGACCTATTGACTATTGTAAAGTGCTAAAATAGGTTGCTTAAGCGCTAAAATAAGTATTAAATGCACTAGAACAAGTTTCATGTGTGCTAGAACAAGTTTCGTATGCACTAGAACAAGTTTCATATGCACTAGAAGAAGTGTTATATATTCTAAAAGATAGTATAAAAGTGCCAAAAGATGTGGTAAATGTGCCACTTTAGGGGGTTTAATGCAAAAACCCTAATCTAGTTTCTTGGTTTAGTGTTTGGGATTTGTGTTGGTTCAACTAATACTAGAGGCATGTTATTGTGTTTTTATCTTCTATTGTGCAATGTTTAGAAGTGTATGAATATTTTGAAATGGATTCTTGCTACATCATTGAGTTGTATGCATTCATTCTTTATAGTATGATGAGTTTGCATCCATGGTGATGGTTTAACTTCATTTGATTAAGAGAATATTATGTTGATCAAAAAATGAGTTATGGATCAATTTATGATATGGATTCAATATGATATGAGTTATGTAATGCTCTATATCTTTGTTTCATGTTAAAGAATCATAGGTTAGGGATGTCTAGGAACATGTTAGGTGGAGTGGCTTTCAAGTGGGTATCAAGGCCCTAAGTGGCTACTTGGGAATCCCATTGGAAGTTTATTTAACAATTAAAAATTTAATTAAATGTATTAGGGGGTAAGGTAGATCTCACATTAAAAAAAGATAATTTTGGTACCCCAACTCATGGCCTAGAGTGCTTGTATAGGTTCAGGATGAGATTGGGAAGGCCTGTTGATAAATTGTACCTCCTGTTAGGACCTAGAGGCAACTGAGAGGGGGGGGGTGAATCAATTGTCTATTAATTTCAACCCAAATATAACTTAATCAAACTTGATACATAATACCGGTAAACCAAAGATAACGTCGATTAACAGATTAACAGCTAATATTAATACCGATGAAACTTAATGCATGAAATAGAAACAGAAACAACATCCACAACACATAACATAGAGATTTGTACGTGGAAACCCTATAAGGGGAAAAACTATGGTGGGAAACCTTACCCACAATCAAATGATACTACTGCAGATAGTATGTGTGTACAAATGGGGTCTGCACATGCAGAAAGGCCAACTACCTAGAGCTCACTTCTCAAACACAAAATAAGAGTCACAGTGACTACAATTGGATGATTAAATCCAATGATAATATACTGCTCAAAGTAGCATCTCCAATGCTGGATTCAGTACCGGTTAAGCTCTCATAATCACCTTCTCTATGGTCTGCTCATATGATCTTCTATATCCGCACATACCATGTTACAATACCATAACCATAAACCTTCTCTCTGTTCTATATCTTTCTTCTACCTTATTTCCTCATCTCATAAATGAGATCTTACATATATACCAAGACCTAAGACCAAATGTGTAGGTCAGCTAATTAAGAATATTACAATAAAATCAATTACAAATAAGTCAAGATGTGATGCATCATGTCAGCTCAATACAATTACAACAATACCAATTGATTAAATCATCTCCATAATGTGTCATGCTGATCTAGAATAGATAATGTATGTTGGTCCATAACCTGGACCAATTTGCTAGTAACAACAAATATGTCAACCTGATTAGACCAATAACCAAAATACCAAAACCAAGTGTCAAAACCATGTCTTCAACATAACCAAGTGATCTCCAAATGATAATAACTCATCCTCAGTGCCGGTGAACTATATAACCTACTGGTGAACCAAAAATTGATGACTGTGCATAAGTCACTGAACTTGCTGGTGAACATAACCAAAGATCTCCAGAAGGATAAGTGTTGATAAGTGTTGACATCAATGGAAAAAACAATGCAACACATCCATAATACCAACAGTCTCCCCCTTTGGCATTGATGGCAACACAAAGATGGAAAAACATCTAAGTGCCAAAATAGAATGCCAAAAACCAAAAACCAACAATCTCCATAATAGATCAATATCAAAAATCAAAATACTAATGCAGAGAGTATATATCTCTCCCCCAATGAATAATCTCTCCCCAAAGGATAATGTTGTTTTTCCATAAATATCTCTCCCCCTTTGACATGAAATGCCAAAGCAATACAAATACCAGATACGACCAATTCATAGAACCAATTACAAATACCAACTGTTATAACCAACTACTCCCCCTGAGAAGTAACTCTCCTCCATCAAAGCCAAAAAAAGGTTTCTCTGTAAATTCTATCGGTTTGAGTCAAGCATCAACTGTCTAAGTCTTTACCGGTGAGGGTATAACCCCAAGCTGCTCTCTGAGATATTCAAAAGTTCCCTTAGGCAAAGACTTAGTAAAGATATCTGCAATCTGCTCTTTAGTATTCACATAAACCAATCTCACTTCTTTTGCTTCAACATTCTCTTTCAGAAAATTATATTTGATAGAAACATGTTTAGTCTTAGAGTGAAATACCAGATTCTTAGATATATCAATTGTTGCTAAATTATCACAGTAAATGATTATGGGTTCTTTGCATTTTACCTTTATGTCCTTCAACATTTGCTTAATCCATAATACTTGAGTACAATTAGATATTGCTGCAACATATTCTAATTCTATTGTTGATAATGATGTACAACTCTATTTCTTGCTCAACCATGAAATCAATCTGCTACCAAGAAATAATGCCCTGTCGATGGTGCTCTTTCTGTCATCTACATCTCCTACCCAATTAGCATCGGTGTATGCACATAATTCAAAATTTTCATCTTTAGGATACCATAAACCAAGATTTTTTGTGCCTTGTAGATACCGAAAAATCCTTTTCACTGCTGATTCATGATTTTTTCTAGGATTACTCTGAAATCTTGAAACAATACACACTGCATTCATTATATTAGGTCTTGTTTGTGTCAAATATAGTAAACCTCCAATCATTGATTTGTATCTTGTCGGATTAACAGGAGCTGAATCATCCTTCAATAACAGTTTATCAGTTGTAATCATAGGAGTACTTACCGGTTTAAAGTTTTACATACCAAATTTCTTCAGTAGTTCCTTCAAGTACTTTGTTTGACATATGAATATACCTTTATTAGTCTGTGAAATCTGCAATCCTAAAAAGAATTTTATTTCCCCAATCATAGACATTTCATATTCTTTCTACATCTTATTAGAAAAGTCTTTACACAATCCATCTTCTCCTCCAAAAATAATGTCATAAAAAAAACTTCAATAACCAAGATGTCTTCATTAGTCACTTTGAAATATAAGTTGTTGTCAGGATTACCTTTAGTGTAACCAAGATTCAAAAGATATTTGTCCAATCTAGCATACCAAGCTCTAGGAGCTTTCTTCAATCCATATAAAGATTTCCTTAATTTGCAAACCATATCTTTATCATTTGTCAATGAAAATCCTTCAAGTTGTTCAATGTAAACTTCCTCTTCAAGATCACCATTTAGAAATGCACATTTTACATCCATTTGATATAATTTATAGTTCTTGTGGGCTACAAATGCAAGAAATAATCTAACTGCCTCAATTTTGGCTACCAGTGCAAAGGTTTCATTGTAATCAATTCCCTCTTTCTGTGAATATCCTTTACACACTAATCTTTCTTTGTTTCTAATTACCTTACCACCTTCATTAACTTTATTTCTGAATACCCATTTAGTTCCAATTACATTTTTATCTTTAGGCCAGGGAACTAATATCCATGTATTGTTCTTTTCAATTTGTTCTGATTCATCTTCCATATCTTTAATACATTGTTTTTCTTCACATGCCTCAATAACAGATGTTGGTTCAATTTGAGAAATTAAAAATACCTCTTCATTTTCCAGTCTTCCTCTTGTCATAACTCCTTGATACTTATTCCCAATTCTCATACTTTCAGAGTGATTTAGTCTTACATACTTGGGTGTGTTCACTTGCTGCTATTCTTCAGTCACCGTGGAATTCTCTGATGATGCCAGTGTGACTGGATCAACATTTTGTACTGGTGCACTCTGTATAGGTTCATTTGTGATTATCTCAACTATCGGTTCAGAATCCATAGACCTTGAATTTCCTCTAAAGTGTTCATCTATCTTCACATTTGCACTCTTAATGATTTTGTGCAATCTTTTATTAAAACATCTATATGTTTTGCTCTTAGATGAATAACCAAGAAATATACCTTTATCACTTCTAGGATCAAAATTTCCAATATACTCATCTCTCCTAATGTAGCATTTGCTTCCAAATATTCTGAAATATTTAAGAGTACAAATATTACCAAACCATAATTCATAAGGTGTCTTACCAGTTTCGCCTTTGATGTGAACTATGTTGAAAGTGTAAACCGTTGTATTTACTAGTTCTCTCCAATACACATGAGATAGATTTGCTTCTGATATCATGCTTCTAGCTGCATCCAAAATAGTTTTGTTCTTCCTTTCCACAACTCCATTTTGTTGAGGTGTCTAGGGTGCTGATAGTTGTCTTCTAATTCCATTCACTTCACAAAATGTATTAAAATCCTTAGATATGAATTCACCTCCTTGATCTGATCTTAAACATTTGATTTTCTTACCTGTTTCATTCTCTACCATTGCTTTGAATAATTTGAATTTCCCAAAAACTTATGATTTCTCCCTAAGAAAAGTAACCCAACACATTTTAGAATAATCATCAATGATTAGCATAAAGTATCTATCTCCCTATAGACTTCTTGTTCTTACTAGACCACACAAGTTAGTATGAATTAAATCAAGAACATTATTGTATTTCCCAGAAATACTCTTAAAAGTTGTTCTAACTTGCTTTCCCATTTGACATTCCTTACATATTGGATTATGAGGTTTTACAATCTTAGGTAAATCCCTTACTGCCTTAGATGAACTAATCTTTATAATGCAATCAAAATTCACATGACAAAGTCTTTAATGCCATAACCAACTTTCATCAATATGTGCAATCAAGCATGTTTTTTCATTGTTATTCAAATTAAAGATATTACCTCTAGTCTGATTACCAGTTGCAATCTCCAAACCAGTTCTATTCATGATTTTGCATTTACCATTTCTTGAATTGTAATTGAAATCCTTTTTCAACTAATTGACCAACACTCAAAAGATTATGCTTCAAACCTTCAAAATAATAAACATTGTCAGTATTGTGCTTACCATCAAAAGATATAGTGCCTTTTCCTCTGATCAAACAAGATTTGTCATCCCCAAATCTTACTAGACCTCCATTATATTCTTGAAAAGATAAGAATTTACTTTTATCACCAGTCAGATGATGTGAACATCCGGAATCTATAATCCATTCATCCTTTTCTTCAATTTTAGCTGTCAGGGCCTGCTGTACTGGTGGAACAGTAGCTGTCAGTTGATCTTCTGTTATTGCAACAAAAGGCCATCCATTGTCTATCGGTTCTACATGAGAATCATCAGTAACTCCTTCATCAGCATAGTAACATGATTTGTCCCTATTCTTCTTAAATCTATATCTCTGATATTCAGGGTTGGCTTGTATGTTCTTTTAGCTTCTTCTCTCAATTGTGCATGTCTATCAGGACATCTAGATTCCATATGACCAACTTTATTGTAGTTAAAACATTTAAATGGTGCTTTACCTTCATACTTACTTCCAATAGGACCTTTAGGCATTTCTTGGAAATAGTGCTTCAAGTTCTTCCAATTCTTCATTTTCCCTCCTGATATCTTCAAGTTCTCTTGCATAAAGTGCTTTCCAATCAGATTTATCAGATGATGATGATGATGATGATGCAAATGATGATGCTTTAAAGGCTAAATTTGTTTTAATTGTAGCAACAGGACCAAATTCCTCAAGCTCAAATGCTGAAAGTTTTCCAACCAAGGTATCTCTAGATACTGATGTATTAGGCATTGTTCTCAACTCATTAATAGTAGTTACTTTCATTTTGTATGTCGGTGGCAATGCTCTTTAAAACTTTAAAACAATTTCATCTTCGCTTAAGGAACCTCCACAACATTGTGTTCCAAAATAATTTCATTAACCCTTTCCATAAAAGCAAAAATTCTTTCATCTTCTTCCATTTTCAAATTTTCATACCTAACCTGGAAGCATTCCAGTTTTGCAATTTTGACAGTGGTATCTCCTTCATTCAATGTCTCCAATTTATCCCAAATAGCTTTAGCAGTAGAACGGTCTGATAATCCCATGATTTTCTGATCTGACAAGGTGCTCAAGAGTGCTTCTCTTTCTTTGCAATCATTCTCTTGATCCTTACCCAATGTTGGTGGATTAGGTTGATTCGGTGTAGGACCAACATAGCCATTCTTTGTAACATCCCATATGTCTTTTTCAATGCAATTCAGATGTGTCTCCATTCTAATCTTCCATATACCATAGTTAATTCCATCAAGTTTCAGACTGTCCTTCCTGAAAAAGTTAGTTGTCATAGAATCTCCTCAAGTTGTTAAACTTATGCAAAAAGAGGATTAGGCTCTAATACCAATTGTTAGGACTCAGAGGCAACTAAGAGGGGGGGGGGGGGGTGAATCATTTGTCTATTAATTTCATCCCAAATATAACTTAATCAAACTTGATACATAATACCGGTAAACCAAAGATAATGTCGATTAACAGATTAACAATTAATATTAATATCGGTGAAACTTAATGCATGAAACAGAAAGAGAAACAACATCCACAACACATAACACATATATTTGTACATGGAAACCCTGTAAGGAGAAAAACCACGATGGGAAACCTTACCCACAATCAAATGATACTACTGCAGATAGTATGTGTGTACAAATCAGGTTTGCACATGCAGAAAGGCCAACCGCCTAGAGCTTACTGCTCAAACACAAAATATGAGTCACACTGACTACAATTGGATGATTAAATCCAATGATAATGTACTGCTCAAAGTAGCATCTCCAATGCTGGATTCAATACCGGTTAAGTTTTGATAATCACCTTCTCTATGGTCTTCTCATATGATCTTCTATATCCGCACATACCATGTTACAATACCATAACCATATGCCTTCTCTCTATTCTATATCTTTCTTCTACCTTATTTCCTCATCTCATAAATGAGATCTTACATATATACCAAGACCTAAGACCAAATGTGTAGATCGGCTAATTAAGAATATTAAAATAAAATCAATTACAAATAATTCAAGATGTGATGCATCATGTCGGCTCAATGCAATTACAACAATACCAATTGACTAAATCATCTCCATAATGTATCATGCTGATTTGGAATAGATAATGCGTGTCAGTCCATAACCTAGACCAATTTTCCAGTAACGACAAATATGTCAACCTGATTAGACCAATAACCAAAATACCAAAACCAAGTATCCAAACCATGTCTTCGACAAAACCAAGTGATCTCGAGATGATAACAAGTCATCCTCAGTGTCGATGAACAATATAACCTGCCGGTGAACCAAATACCGGTGACTGTGCATAAGTCACTGAACTTGCTGGTGAACATAACCAAAGATCTCCAGAAGGATAAGTGTTGACATCAATGACAAAACCAATGCAACACATCCATAATACCAACACCTCCTTGTCACCACGAAAGGTGGATTTAGTTCTACATGGGTGCTACATGGGCATCGAGGCCAAGAGGGCTACCAGGAAAACTCATGGCGATGGAATGTGATGACACTCTTCCCTAAGTGTGTGCTAGGACTATTTCCTATGTGTTGTGTAGAAGCCTCTAGTATTCAGTGTTATGTTTGTTTCTAGTCCTTGTGTTTGTTCCATTCTTATGTTTATTGCATTCCATGGTTGTTCTAGTGTCAGCATTAGTGGTAAGTTTTGTGTGGGGGAATTTATTTCATTATGTGGAGCACACGGGGTGGATCTTTTGGTTCCACATGGTTGGGTGGTTGTTAATTTCTTCCATTGGGATTTTTGGTGCTATGTTCATGAAATTCATGGCTAGATTATGTCTTCTTCAATTGCTAAAGATTTGGATTCAAGATGCAATAGTAATCTCTTATGTAATGTTTAATTCATGTTTTTAGAGAAGATTTCCATTTATGTTCATTATGTAATAAGAAGACTCTCACTGAGAGGAAGATGTAATGTTTGATTAATGTAATGATATTAGCTATGTGAATGTGTTACAAGTTTAGATAGTATGGTGTTGGTACCATCTACCCTATATGGATGTTTAGATTCTTAATAAGAAAAATGAAAAATATAAATGGATTAAATATTATTTTATGAGAATTAAAATAATTATTAAGATTAGTTTTTATGGCTATATGTAAATGTGGAAAGTAATCTTAGGAACAAATATACATACATATATGTATATATATATATACATATATGTATATATGTATGTATATATGTATATATGTATATGCATATACATACATATGTATGTATGTATATATGTATATACATACATACATATATATGTATATGTATATATGTATGTATATACATACATATATACATATATACATACATACATATACATATGTATATATATACATATATGTACATACAAATATATGTACATATGTACATATATGTATATATGTATATATATACATACATACATACATACACACACACACATATATATATATATACATACATACATACATACATACATACATACATACATACATACATATATATATATATATAGATATATATATATATATATACATACATACATACATATATATATATATATGTATGTATGTATGTATATATATATACATATATATATATATATGTATATATGTATATATATATACACACACATATATATATACACACATATATATGTATTTATATATACATACATACATACATATATATATAGATATATATATATATGTATGTATGTATGTATATATATACATATATATATGTATGTATGTATATGTACATACATATATATACATACATATATACATACATATACATACATACATACATATATATACATGTATATGTATATGCCTTCTTGAGGCTACTAATTGTACAGTTGTCCTTTAGGGTTCCTTAGAGAGGTGTTACATATTATAGAAACATTTGGTTTGGTGCTTAAAATGTACTTAGTTGTAGATGTAGATGTTCTTATGCTATGTAATGTTATAGTTATTTCATTAATGATTTATGTATCTTAGATCTTGTTTGGAGGCATTGCATAGTAGTGATGTCAGGGAACCCATAGAGGACATAGTTTTAAATATATATCTATCTTTCAGTTGTTCATTGTAATGGTCATATGTATGATTTTTACCATGATATGCTTAAGATATAATGTATATTATGTAAATAAAATTATTGATGTGTTACTCTAGTTTGTTAGTTGTAGATCCTCCAGGGTTCCTAAGTGAGGCATTACACATTTTATCTATTTATTTATTTATTTAATTATTTTATTTTTTAAAATCCATCTTATTTTGTATGTGGTAAAGTGTTGATCTTCTACACTTAATTTTATTTTGGGAATTTTGGTCCTCCCTAAATCCAAATTTTCAAATAGTTATTGTGGAAGGATGTATGGGAGAAAAAATATGGGTATTTTTGCATTGGATTATGTTGCTCAAAGGATTTGGGATGCATTTGGTGTATTAGATATTGTGTATGGTGAAAAGTGAATAATGGAAACAACAATATTGAAAATAGATTCAACGACAAAACCTTAGCCTAACAATAACAAAGATCCATCATAACATATGATGATTACCTAAGACAATGTAAATCAACAAAATCAAATAGATTATACCATCACATGTCCACTAGGGTTTGAATCACCATTCTTCCTATCTCCATTGATCTTGCTTGATATAGTTGCTCTCAGATTTTATGTGTGCACAAGAGCTCAACAAAGAACATAAATGTGGTTGATAGCTTGATTGCAAAAAGGCTTGATTGCGTAAGATTGATTAGAATGCTAGGAGAGATTAGGAGAGCTTAGGGTTGATTATGAAGGAGAGTATCCTCTTATATAGAAGACACTTTAGAAAAAGGAGGGATAAGATTAAGAGGTGTACAGATAGATGGTCAACTAGGATTAAAGGGTAGGTAGAGGAAATAAGAAAATGATAAAGGGGGTAGGTAGTGTAGGAATTAAGAGATGAATGACATGTGTCATGGGTAAAAAAAGTTAATGAATTAATTAAATAAATAAAGATTTATTTAATTAAAAGAAGAAGGATCAATTAAATAAATAAAATATTTATTTAATTTAGGAGAAGGACAATTTAAATAAATAAGTACTTATTTAAATGAGGAAAAAGGCTAGAAGAGGATAAATGAATTAATTAAATAGATAAATATTTATTTAATTAATAGAAGAATTAGGCTAAAATATTTAAATAAATAAAAATATTTATTTAATTAGACAGGACAATTTTAGGTGTCTACATTTTGCCCCTCTTTGAGACAATGCAACTTGTCGCATTGTTTCAAAGAAGATAAGATGAATTGATACAAAGTTGCCCCAAGACGAGAACGATATGCCCCCTCGAGAGATTGGATGAATTTTATCTAAAAAGATTGCAGACAATCTCTCGATAAGAAAGAAAGGATAGAAAGGACTAACAAGATAGGATAGAGTGACATAAAACAACAAGCAAGGGACATAAAACAGGAAATTGTCATCGCTTGAAGAACATTATACAAGATCTTATTGATAGAGGTGACATTGAGATTGATGGACATACATCCAATCAAGAACATGAGATGTTTAAGGAACCATTCCCTAAACATGACAAGGGAAAATCCGAAGCCATAGATGAGCAAGCTAACTATACCAAAGTGTCCTATGATTATGATTCAACCGTTAATCACATTTCGATGGACAACTATGTTTCTACTATTATCATAACGGACAAAATGCCTGAAGGTTCTACCCAAAAAGCCAAAGTTGTCCTAAAAGGCATTGGACCTTCTTTTGAATCTACCTCTGAATGTAATGTTACACATCGTCAAGGTAAAGTCACCTTGCAAGGTGCTCCAGCTAAAACTACCACTTCCTCATAAATCAAACCTGAATATGACCTAGTAGAACAGTTAGGGAAGACACACACGCTTATCTCCATCCTAGAATTGTTGCGTATCTCTCCTTCTCATAAAGCCATACTTGACAAAGTCCTAAGAGAAACCTTTGTACCCACTTATCTGAATGTGGACTAGTTTCAAACCATGGTGGGATACCTTTTCGTTCCACATTCCCTTACATTCACTAAAGCTGACTACGCCTCTATAAGCCAACCACATAATGAACCTTTACACATTGAAGCCTTCCTACACAAACATCAACTAAAACGAGTCCTAATAGATGGGGGAGAAGGTTTGAACATTTGTACATTGAATACTCTTAAGCAATTGGAATATTCTGAAAGGGCTGTGAATTCTACACATGTAATCACCATCAAGGCATATGACTACGAGGAGTGCTCATCCAAAGGCACAGTCACTTTACCTCTCAGAGTTGAACCTGTAACGAAGAATGTGGTTTGTCAATTCCTTGATCTAGATCTCACATACAACATACTCTTGAGACGCCCATGGATTCATGAAATGAGAGTTGTTTCCTCAACATATCATCGATGTATCAAGTTCCCACACAATAGAGTTGAAGTGACTGTCAAAGCTGATCCAAACCCATTTGTATATTGCAACAATCTATGACCTAGATCAGAAATAACAATTCCAGCCAATCGAGAAGTTGTTCCATTTTTAGCGTATGTTGATCCTGAATCATTGAAAGCATCTACATCAAAACAACTTGATATCAAAGAAAAGTTCAAGATTAAAGATATGGGATGTGATGAGTGTATCTTTCATGTTGATAAACTCCCACTATCTTCTAAGACATTTAGTCCACAGGAGCAACCTAAAAACAAGTTGCAATGTCAAGGAATTGGGTGTGAACCACCTAGTGTTGTGGCTACTCAGTCTGAATGCAAATCTTCTCTAGTGGTGCAAGCAGCTCTTGATATCAATAGTCCTAAGAGTGATTCCAAAAAAGAATCTATTGAGCATACCATCAACCCTCTTGAGAACTCCTATAGCCTTACCATTTCATCTACTTATTCCATTTACACTCCTCTCCCAGACTTGGATCAACAAGAATCACAAAAGCCCTTACTAATTGGGGAGCAAAAATCAATCTTTGAAAAGAAAAATCTAAAAGTCAAAAATAAAAAAATTCCTTCTATCCAAATTAAAATCAAAAGCTATTGGACTCTGCAAAATTCAAAGTCAAGGATAAAAATCCTATGAAAGAAAAAGAGCAAGAGATGATCTCCCCTAATATCAAAATACTAGGGGCAAAAGTTATAAAATTTCAAGTAAAAAAGAATACTTGTTGATGCTAAGTCTCCATCATGCTATCCTACTTTCACTTCTTTTCACAATCATAAGCCTTCATCACTCATCACTTGTTCTGCACATCCTTTCCCTTCTAGCGATACATCATGGGCCTTTAATGGAGCTTCCTCACGGGTCTTTATTGTTAGGGATGCCTAAACTTATTTAGGTGACATGTATATGGGCCTACGTATTTCACAAGTAAGTAATTCTGTCGCAGTTCCTTTATCAAGGAAGACAGTCACTAGAGCTACACATCATTCAGTCAAGGAACAATGCAGCTACAATCATAAGGTTAAGCTTCACACATTTAAGGTGGGTGACTTAGTTCTCAAGAAGAATCCAAGAAATCAACAAGGTTGAGAGAAGAAAGGAAAATTTGAGCCCGATTGGCTTGGTCCTTATGTCATCACAACAGTCTATGGATCAGGTGCATATCAACTTTTGACACCAGATGGAGAACCTTTGGAAGATCCGATCAACAACATGCACCTTCGTAGGTTTTACACATAGCTCTTTAGAATATCCTAATTCAAAAATACAAAAAAAAATAAAAATAAATAAAAAATGCAAAAAGACCAAAAAAAAAAAGAAAAAAGAAATCAAAAAAGTAAAGAGAAATAAATGTCCAATGGTGAAAACCACTTTGGTGGCGCTCTGGGAAAGTACCATGGTGAAAACTAGGTTACCGATGCCATGTGTAGAGACATTGCTCCTCCCTTCTTCAGGATTCAATCTCATCACTTCACTTTGCACACACTCACAACCTATCCATCCATAATAAACTACCCATTCCCATCATGGCTTGTTATTGATCTACCTAAGATTGGTTAGCTATTCATAATAATCCATCCTTTTCACCCTTTTCCATCCATAATAAATCAGCTCCTATCTGTGGCTAAGGTAAATCCTAAGTCTAGTGATGGGTGTGGAACTAAGAGAATCACACGTTTTGAGGAGTACAGTTTCTTCTAGTTTTCTTTAGTCTATCCACGCACAATCCACAATAAAGCCACACTTGCATCACATATCCGCAATAAAGTATCAGTTTCATGGATTTAGTCAATTTCAGATGAGACACAGCAGTAATGGGATTCAACAAATCAACTCTTTCAACAAACTTAGGCAACATTATGGTTTAGTGATATCTATCATTTTTCTTGAAAGTAAACGTTGTGACTAAAATCAAATAAACTTATAAAAGTGACATGAGACACTAAACTTGAGGACTACAGTGGATGTTGGTTTCGAGTCTTGGTTTTCTTTTGATTTTATCTTTTCAGATGACATGTCTTTTAGCTTTTTTGGGATGTCTCTGACTAGAGATTTTATCTCCAAGATGTCTTTGACTAGAAAGGCGAGGATGGGATATGTTCACCTATTGTTTTGTTGTATGTGGATTGTCTCTTAGTAATGCTATGACTTGTCCAAGGATATGAGGACACTTTGAGTCTAGTGTGAACTGGGGCATTCTTTGTTTGCAATTATATGATCTCCATGCAAACGGGTGCAATGACTTTCAAGGTCGAACCTATATCTGGATTGTCATAACCTATTTTCCATAATAAAGCTCAATGATGATAAAGCACAAGAAGCTCTTTTACTTCCATATCTTCTATCTTACATCCTCCTTTCTTGATTGACCTCCATCATCCTTCTTGAGTCCGTGTAGCCTGCTATCACATGACTGAGTATAATGGCACACCAAAAATACTTGCATTTCATGTAGTTTGCACCTACATTGCCTCATATTAGCATTTCATACATACATATAGATATCACAATTACATCACATTTTGCACACACCACTGATTAATATATCACATACACATCATGCATCTCATCCTATACATTATCATATTCATATCCATTTTATACATTCACATTTGCATTTGCATAACGTATTAAAAACATAAAAGAACAAAAACATATTGCATTTCATCATGTACATATTTGCATCCATATCATAAGCATCATAGAAGCAACATCACATAAGTACACATGCATATAGTTTCCGCAAGGATGAATCATCTCATATATATATATATATATATATATATCTCAAAATCATATGGCTACAAAATCACCCGAAGGTGTCTACATCGTCATACAAAAATGGTACACAACTGATACATAGGGAGCCCTGTAAGGCTATGATGAACCCCTCCCTCAGAACCAGTTGGCCTCGACAAAGTCTAAGCCCTGCAAGTCCCCACCCCTAGATCATCTCTCCTACCCCCTCTATCTAGTGGTGGTGGAGTACCCATGACCCCACCACTAGATGCTTGTCTCCTGTCTCTCCCTCCAGTGGTCATCGTAGTTCGTAATGGTCTCCAGAAGCTCCTAGCCCACTGATCTAGTGGCACAATGCCATAATACAGGTCTCTCTAGTAGGCTATCTCCTCCCATACCCATAGAACATAGGCATGTTGGTATTTTGGTATGGTTTTGTCATTGATGTTAACACCTACTGAATACACCTACTTTGGAGATCCAGCAACATTCACCAGCAAGCAGTAATCTGTGCAATAGTTACTGGTATATGATTCACTGGTAGGATATATTGTTCACCAGTACCTGGAATGACATGGAAGACACTTGGTAATGTCAAAGACATCGTGTGGACACTTTATTTTGAAGTAATAATCATTGGTATATTCATATTTGCATATTTTCTTTTACCGGCAAATAGGTCCAGGTTATCTAGGGTTACACCAGTAGGTTTATCTTTTCCAGATCAGCATGGCATGCAATGGAGATGATTTATTATTGTTGTAAATGCATTAAGCCGACATGTTTAATCAGTTATTACATCGGATATTATATTATTTGTAAAATGTTTTTATTGTAATATCTTGTAGAGCCGACCTACTAAAATTGGTCTTAGGGTATGGTATAAATGTAAGATCTTATTTGTAAAGATCAAGTGTGAAATGTGAAAAATATTTAAGTGAAGGTATATGCGAGATCAAGCAGAGGCATACACGAAGACATCATTTGAAGGTGAAGTTAGGTTTTTGTAGAAGCATATCGGCATTACACCGGTACTGAATCTAGCATATGAAGATGCTATTTTGTGCAGTACATTCTTATTGGATTTAACCATCCAACTGTAGTCACTGTGACTCCCATTTGTGATTAAGCAGTGAGCTCTAGGATGTTGGCCTTTCTGCATGTGCAGACCCCTTTTGTACACTCACTATCTATAGTAGTATCATCTGATTGTGGGTAAGATTTCCCACCATGGTTTTTCCCCTTACAAGGTTTCCATGTACAAATATTGGTGTCATGTGTTTTGGATGACTTTATGTTTATGTTTTATGCATTAATCCTTACCGGTATAGCAATTTACTGTTAACACTATCTACCGGCATACTAAACTGGTTTACCGACATTAAGCATTAAGTTGGTTAATTAGTTTTTGGTTTGAATTTATTAGACAACTGATTCACCCCCCCCCCCCCCCTCTCAGCTGTGTTCGGGACCTAACAATTGGTATCAGAGCTTAGTCCTCTTTTTCTAGAAGTTTAACAACTTGAGGAGATCCAATGTCTACTAATTATTTTAGGAAGGACAGTCCTAAACTTGATGGAATCAACTATGGGATATGGAAGATCAGAATGGAGACACATCTAAATTGCATCGGTAAAGACATCTGGGAAGTTACTAAGAATGGTTATACTACTATTGTAGCTGGTCAGACTGCTCCAACCACCTTAGCCAAAGATGAAGAAAATGATTGCAAAGCAAGAGAAGCACTCTTGAGTGCATTATCAGATCAACAAATCATGGGATTATCAGATAGGTCTACTGCTAAAGCTATTTGGGATCACTTGGAAACACTGAATGAAGGAGATTCCACAGTCAAAATTGCAAAACTTGAAAGCTTCCGAGTTAGGTATGAACATCTAAAAATGGAAGAAGATGAAAGGATTTCTGCTTTTATGGAAAGAGTAAATGAAATTGTTTTGGGTATCAAATGTTGTGGAGGAACCTTGACTGAGGATGAGATTGTTTCAAAAATCTTAAGAGGTTTGCCACTGGCATATAAAATGAAGGTTACTACTATAAATGAGTTGAGAACAATGCCTAATACATCAGTAACTAGGGATACATTGATTGGAAAACTTTCAGCTTTTGAAATTGAGGAATTTGGTCTTGTTGCTACTATAAAGACTAATTTGGCCTTTAAAGCATCAACATCATTTGCTCCATCATTTGACAAATCAGACTAGAGAGCCTTTTATGCAAGAGAACTTGAAGAAACTAGAAAGGAGAATGAAGAGCTTGAAGAACTTGAAGCACTTTTTGCAAGAAAAATGCCAAAAGGTCCAATTGGAAGTAAGTATGAAGGTAAAGCACCCTTTAAATGTTTTAATTGCAATAAGATTGGTCATATGGCTTCAAGATGCCCTGATAGACATGCTAGACTAAGAGAAGAAGCTAGAAGAACATACAAGCATAATCCTGAATATCAGAGATACAGATTTAAGAAGAACAAAGATAATTCTTGTTACATTGCTGATGAAGGTGTGACTAATGATTCTGATGACAATCTAGCAGACAATGGATGGGTTTTTGTTGCTATAACAGAAGATCAACTGACACCTATTGCTCAACTGGTAGAACAAGCCCTAGCAACTAAAGTTGAATCAAAGGATGAATAGATTATTGACTCAGGATGCTCACATCATATGACTAGACACAAAGGTAAATTCTTGAACTTTCAAGAATACAATGGAGGTTTAGTAAGATTTGGAGATGACAAAGCCTGTTCAATCAAAGGTAAGGGTTCAATATCTCTTGATGGTAAACATAACACTGACAATGTCTACTATGTTGAAGGATTAAAGCATAATCTTTCAAGTGTTGGTCAATTAGTTGAGAAAGGTTTTCAGTTACAATTTAAAAATGGAAAACGCAAAATCATGAATAGAACTAGTTTGGAAATTGCAACCGGTAATCAGACTAGATGTAATATCTTTCATTTGAATAACAGTGAAAAGGCATGCTTAATTGCACATATAGATGAAAGTTGGTTATGGCATAAGAGACTATGTCATGTAAATTTTGATTGTATGGTAAAAATCAGTACTTCTAAGGCAATTAGAGATCTACCTAAAATTGTGAAACCTCATAACACAATTTGTAAGGAATGTCAATTTGGAAAACAAGTTAGAGCTAGTTTCAAAAGTATTCCAGAAAAATCCAATAATGCTCTTGATTTAATTTACACTGATTTATGTGGTCCAGCTAGAACTAAAAGCTTACAAGGTGATAGATATTTCATGCTAATTATTGATGATTATTCTAGAATGTGTTGGGTTACTTTTCTCAAAGAAAAATCAGAAGCACTTGGGAAGTTCAAACTATTCAAAGCAATGGTTGAAAATGAAACCGGTAAGAAAATCAAATGTTTAAGATCATATCAAGGAGGAGAATTCACATCAAAGGATTTTAATACATTCTGTGAAGTGAATGGAATCAAAAGACAATTATCAACACCTCAGACACCACAACAGAATGGAGTTGTTGAAAGGAAAAACAAAACTATCTTGGATGCAGCAAGAAGTATGTTATCAGAAGCAAATCTACCACATGTGTATTGGAGAGAGGCAGTAAGCACTGCTATCTATACATTCAATAAAGTTCACATCAAAGGTGAAACCGGTAAGACCCCTCATGAACTATGGTTTGGTAATATTCCTACTCTTAAGTATTTCAGAATTTTTGGAAGTAAATGTTATATTAGAAGAGATGAGTATATTGGCAAATTTGATCCTAGAAGTGATGAAGGAATATTTCTTGGTTATTCATTTGAGAGCAAGGCATATAGATGTTTTAATAAAAGATTGCAAAAAATTGTTGAGAGTACAAATGTAAAGATTGATGAACAATTCAGAGGAACTTCAAGGTATATAGACTCTGAACCAAAAATAGAAGTTATGACAAAAGAACCTACACTAAATCCACCAGTACAGAATGAAGATCTAGTTACCCCAGTATCATCAAAAGATTCCATAGTAATTGAAAATTAACAGCAAACAAAGACACCCCGGTATGTAAGACTGAATCATTCTGAAGATCAGATAATTGGAAACAAATTTAAAGGAGTTATGACAAGAGGAAGATTGGAAAATGAAGAGGTATGTCTTATTTCTCAAATTGAACCATCATCTATCAATGAGGCATGTGAAGATAAATTTTGGATTAAAGCTATGGAAGAAGAATTAGGACAAATTGAGAAAAATAATACTTGGACATTAGTTCCCCAGCCTAAAGAAAAAAATGTAATTGGAACCAAATGGGTATTTAGAAACAAACTTAATGAAGATGGAAAGGTTGTCAGAAATAAAGAAAGACTAGTGTGTAAGGGATATTCTCAGAAAGAAGGAGTTGATTATAATGAAACCTTTGCACCGGTAGCCAGAATTGAGGCAGTTAGATTATTCTTGGCTTTTGCAGCTCACAAGGATTACAAAGTTTATCAAATGGATATTAAATGTGCATTTTTGAATGGAGATCTTGAAGAGGAAGTTTATATTGAACAACCTGATGGATTTTCTTTGACAGATGACAATGATATGGTTTGCAGCTTAAGAAAAGCTTGGTATGGATTGAAACAAGCCCCAAGAGCTTGGTATGCAAGATTGGATAAGTATCTTTTAAAGATTGATTTTACCAAAGGAAATGCAGATAGCAATTTATATTACAAAGTAACTAATGATGACATCTTGATTATTGAAGTATTTGTTGATGATATAATCTTTGGAGGAGAAGATGGATTATGTAAAGAATTTTCTCTTGAAATACAACAAGAATTTGAAATGCCTATGATTGGAGAAATAAAATTCTTTTTAGGATTGCAGATTGTATAGACTGATAAAGGTATATTTTTGAGTCAATCTAAGTACTTGAAAGAACTACTTAAGAAATTTGGGATGGAGAACTCTAAACCGGTAAGCACACCTATGACTACAAATGACAAATTATCTCAAAAGGATGAATCTACACTTGTTAATCTAACTAGATACAAATCTATGATAGGAGGTCTACTATTTTTGACACAAACCAGGCCTAATATTATGAATGTAGTATGTATTGTTTCTAGCTTTCAGAGTAATCCTAGGGAAAATCATGAATCAGCAGTGAAAAGGATTTTCCGGTACTTACAAGGCACAACAAATCTTGGATTATGGTATCCTAAAGATCAAAATTTTGATCTCTGTGCATATACAGATGCAAATTGGGCACAAGATGTGGATGATAGAAAAAGCACCACTGGAGGAGCATTCTTTCTTGGAAAGAGATTAGTTTCTTGGTTGAGTAAGAAACAGAGTTGTACATATTTATCAACAGCAGAATCAGAATATGTTGCAGCAGCAACAAACTGTACATAGGTACTTTGGCTTAAGCAAATGTTGAAAGACATAAAGATAAAATGCAAGGAACCTATTACCATATACTATGATAACACTGTAGCAATCGATATATCTAAAAATCCGGTATTACATTCTAAAACAAAACATGTTTCTATCAAACTGAATTTTCTAAGAGAAAAAGTTGAAGAAAAAGAGATAAAACTGGTTTATGTGAATACTAAAGAACAGCTTGCAGATATTTTCACAAAACCTTTGCCTAAGGAAACTTTTGCATATCTTAGAGATCAGCTTGGAGTCATACCACCACCGGTAGAGACTTAGATAGTTGATGATTGTCATCAACCAGCAAAATTAAATGGACAAATATTTTATTCTGGTATTTGATGAGGAAGCTACTTCTCAAGGGGAGTAGTTGGTATATTGAATTGATTGGTATTTTGTATGAACTTGACTTTTTGTGACTTTGGCATTTGATGTCAAAGGGGGAGAGATATCTATGGAAAAACACATTATCTTTTTGGTAAGAAAAAGAGATTTTAGGGGAGAGATTTTGAAAAACATTTAAGGAGAAATTGGTATGAAAGATTGGTATTGTTACTCCCAGGGGGAGAAATGGAGATTGTTGGTTTTTGTATTTGGCATTTATGTTTTGGCACTTTGATGGTTTTTCCATCTTGTGTTGCCATCAATGCCAAAGGGGGAGATTGTTGGTATTTTGGTATGGTTTTGTCATTGATGTCAACACCTACTGAATACACCTACTTTGGAGATCCAACAACATTCACCAACAAGCAGTAATCTATGCAATAGTTACTAGTATATGATTCACCGGCAGGATATATTGTTCACCAATACCTGGAATGACATGGAAGACACTTGGTAATGTTGAAGACATCCTGTGGACACTTTATTTTGAAGTAATAATCATTGGTATATTCATATTTGCATATTTGCTTTTACTGGCAAATAGGTCCAGGTTATCTAGGGTTACACCGGCAGGTTTATCTTTTCTAGATCAGCATGGCACGCTATGGAGATGATTTATTATTGTTGTAAATGCATTAAGCTGACATGTTTAATCGGTTATTGCATCAGATATTATATTATTTGTAAAATGTTTTTATTGTAATATCTTGTAGAGCCGACCTACTAAAATTGGTTTACTGACATTAAGCATTAAGTTGGTTAATTAGTTTACTGACATTAAGAATTAAGTTGGTTAATTAGTTTTTGGTTTGAATTTATTAGACAACTGATTCACCCCCCCCCCTCTCAGTTGTCTCTGGGACCTAACAAGGCATATCTAGCCCCTATGTCCTCTGCTGCCTATTTCCCTACCCTCAGTGTTGTCTCAGCCTCAGTGTAGCACTGAATAGCCTAATCTCTCTCCTACTCAGTGTCCCTCATCTGTCTCCTGAGCCTAGCCCCATCTTGCTCCAGATCATGGATCTCATTTGCCTATCCCTAGCAGATCTCTCTCAAGGATAGTAGCTCATCCTCCTCCTCTCCTCCCTCCTCCCCCTATCCTTGTGGCTGCTCCTATGGCTATCCTCATCCTTTTCCCTGTCCCTGTCCCTGTACCTTTCTGGGAACCTGTGCTGCTGGCACCTGTAAAGGAAATCCACATCTACCCCTAACTACATGAGCTTGTTTCTCCTCTCCTCTCCTCTACTGCACCTTGCCTCTGTCATTGGCCTTTTCCTCCACCATCCCCACCATCACCCTCTATCAGCTCTCCTGGATCTGTCAGTCATGGAAATGGATGACCTGCCCAATATGCACCTTACTCAGCATCCATCAAATGTATCCTACCACTCAATAACATATGGTGTTTGCCCAATCAGATACCTACTCCTGAACATATATGGCAGATCCATTGCATCATCCTCCCACTCCTTGCGATCTAGATAAGGCCTCCATACTACACTACCTACCTCATCAATCACTTGGTGCCAATACTCTAGCCTCCCAATCTGTGGCTAAGAAGTAATCATATCATGCATATGCATATAACTGCACCCATGTCCCCTACCTCTAAAGTGTATCGATCATGTAACTGGAAGATGCCCATATACCCATACCTACAGTAATGTCACTCCACACCCCAATCCTGTTGATCCATGATACACAAACTGATGCATCTCATAATAAAAGTGTGCTAAAAAGTGGATAATGGAACAACAATATTGAAAGACAAATAGATTCAACCACAAAACCCTAGCCTAACAACAACAAAGATCCACCATAACATATGAAGACTACCTAAGACAAATAAAAATAAACAAAATCACAAAGATTGTACCATCACATGTCCACTAGGGTTTGAGTCTCCATTATTCCTATCTACATTGATCTTGCTTGATGTATTTGCTCTTAGATTTTATGTGTGCACAAGAGCTCAACAAGAGCGGAAATGTGGTTGATAGCTTGATCACAAAAAGGCTTGATTGCATAAGATGGATAAAAATGCTTGGGAGCTAAATAGAATGATTAGGGAGGATTGATAATGAAAGAAGCATCCTCTTATATAGAAGACATTGTAGGAAATGGAGTGATACGATTAAGAGGTGTAAAAGATAAATGGTCGGCTAGGATTAGAGGGTAGGTAGAAGAAATAAGAAAATAATGAGAGGGTAGGTAGTGTAGGAATTAAGAGATGAATAACATGTGTCATGGGTAGAAAAGGCTAATGAATTAATTAAATAAATAAATATTTATTTAATTAATAGAGGAAGTGGGATCAATTAAATAAATAAAAGTATTTATTTAATTTAGGAAAAGGAAAATTTAAATAAATAAAAGTATTTATTTAAATGAGGAAAGTTTAGAAGAGGATTAATGAATTAATTAAATAAATAAAGATTCATTTAATTAATAGAAGACTTAGGATAAAGTAATTAAATAAATAAAAATATGTATTTAATTAGACAGGACAATTTTAGGTGTCTACAGATGCAATTCAAATTTGAAGTTTTTGTCAATTTTGAGTTAGGATCCTCATTTCTTCTTTGTTTTTGTTTCTTTTTTATTTGAAATGGTTGATAATGGATTTAATGATTATTTTATGCAATTATTTAGCTGAAAATAATTTATTTGAATGAGTAGTCTATTTGTTTCAATCAAATTCATTTAAAAATGTTACCATGCCAAAAAATTTAATGGGCAATTTGATTATTTTAATATGACAGAAGGCTGTTTGGCACCAAAAGTTCAAAAGTGTATTCTTAAATTTGTTTGTTTTTTAATTTTTAATTTTTTATGATTTTTGAAGCCATTTTCATGGTGAAAATCACTATTCACTTAGTTTTTGATAGTATGAATTTTGTGTGAAGTAGATTTTTTGTGATATTTTGATGAGATGTTATGTGCAATGATCAATTTATTATATTAAATTTAATTTGGATTTAATTTGATTTGATTTCATAATGTTATTGGGAATTGTGAATTTAGCTCATTTGGTGAAAATTGTGAAATGGAAAGTTTGGAATAATTTGAATTTAGATTTTATTTTTGTTTTTATGAGACTAGTATAGGTATTATATGTAATGATGGGGGTGGCTTCCAACACATCCCTAGCTCAAAGTGTCTTGTGGGCTTATCGTAGTATAGGGATTTTCTTAATCAAGTGATAACTAATGAAACACATGGGTAATAAAAATTAACTAAGATAATTGGATGCCCCTTGCATGTCCTGAGTGTTGATATAGGTGAAGGATAACTTGGGAAGACATTCCTGCTCCTTGAGGAGGAGTGCTAGGAAGTTTATGATCAAGTATCCCCATCTATATGAGAGGAATAATTAGTTTAGCATGAGCCACCCCTTCTAGCTACGTGATGATACTCCCCTCTCCTCCTCTCTTGTACCTAGTCCTATAGTTATGTAGAACACAAAATATGGATATACTTTCCTTGTTGATGTTGAGTATTGATGATCATTTGATTGACATTTATTTTGGTCATTTATTGTGTGTTATACCTCATGATTGGATGTCATATATATTCCATGCTTGATGTTATGCTCTTTGCATATTTGGATGAGTGTTGTATCTCTCCTCTTTCTTTGTGAATGTGAGTGCTTGCGGTGTTTGCGACTCTCTCCTAGCATTGAGGGAGTGCACCTTTTTGGTTCCATGTGATTGAGTCATCTGTATACCACCATTGGGGTCCAGAAGATATTGGATCAAGAATGATAAATGATCTCTTCGCATTCATATACTTGATGCTTCTTATTATTCAATTTATGAAATGTAATTGTTTATTGTAAATTATATTTGAGTCCTCATGATATGTAATGTAATGTATCTATTGGACCTTGTATTGATAGGATATATTTTTGGATGAATTATATAATTAGATGTAGATAGATTTTCATGCAACGGTGTTGGCATTGAGAATAAATGTTTGTCATCAATTATGATACCTATTTTTAAGGAAATATAAGTATGAATCTTCCATTAGGTTTTAAGATGAACCTTGTTGTGGTTTGAGTTGTCTTGGAGGGTGTTTTGGTCACCTCCTAAGGTTTTTATACCTCTTTGTGGCATTTTTTGTATTTTTGGTTCCATTTGTGCCCTTTCTAAGCATCTTGTCAAGTGTTTTGAATGTGTAAAAGTGTCATAGTTCCATTTTCTTGTATTTCCTTGTGTAGGACAAGAGTTTAGGATGTTAGTGAGGTCACTACACACATCATCATTCTTTCCATTTACTTGTTAGAGGCATCTAGTGTTTAGGTGAGTTCCTTTTTTGTACTTTGTCCATAAGACTTTTTGAATTTTTTGTGTTCTTGGAGTGTAACTGGAACCTTTAGTCTACTCCAATGTGTCTATGATATTTAGGGAACTAATCTTTAGCTTTAGTTTGCCCATTGATCATAACACTAGCATAACCAAAGGATGAGAACATGAGTGTAGGCTACTAGGGACACTAGCACACCCATATCATTATAGAATGAGAAGAGGAATATAGAACTATTGAACACAGTACAGGACTAAGAGGGAGGGGTGAATCAATCTGGAGCTCAAAGTACTTTAATTCTAATCTATCAAACCTTAAACAACAATTAATTTATTATTTAAATTAGGAAACATGAAAGCACAAAGCACAACAATCACATGAACACTAGATTTATATAGAAAACCATAAATGAGGAAAAAACACAATGAGAATCACACTCACAATATGAATAATTGATTACAATGTTTATGCTGGCATTCTACACTCTTATGAGAATAGTTGGTGTTGTCATTGATGGCAACCATCTGGCAACCTTTTGGCACTCATCTGGTAAGCCATTGGTAGTTACCGGCACCGACAATAGACATCTACATACACCAGCAGGCACTTCACTGACAGCGGAAACAATGCATACTAGCACCCCAGCCGACAGGGAATAAAATTTTGTTTATTGTATTTAAATGTAATTATCTTTTGTAAAAGCAGACATGGCATATTGTACAAGACTCATATATATGTATGAGATCTTATAGGTCATTTTGAGAAGTAAGGTAGTATGCATGGAGAGAATATATGGATTATATTTTTGTATAAGGAGATATAGTTGACAGTGAAGGTTTTGGCTATAGAATGAGCTTAAACCGGTACTGAACTTGTCATAGTTGATATTGATTTGGAGTAGTATATTGTATTGGATTTCATAATCCATTTTTGTAGTCAGTGTGACTCTTATTGAGCAGTGAGCTCTAGGCAGTTGGCCTTCCTGCAAGTGCAGGCCCCTTATTGTAAGTAATATTTATTCATTGGCCAGCGAGTGAATATTGTGGGTCACAAATCCCACTGAGGTTTTTCCCACACCGGGTTTCCTTGTTAAACATCTTGTGTTATGGTGTGTTTTCTATGTTGTCTTTATTGTTCTTGTTTACTGCATTAATTCTTATTTACAGGTACACTATTTTGGAATGCAAAGTTCTTAATAAGGTTAAATATTCTGCTAATTGGTTAGATACTGATTCACCCCCCGCTCTTAGTATCTTTGGGACTGTCAATAATCTTAACAATTGGTATCAGAGCATGGTCCTCTATTTTCAAAAGACTAACAACTTGAGGAAGAGTCTGACACCGATACAGATGGAGAACTTAAGAAAACAATTGGAAGGAGCTCTTGTAGACTATGATACAAAGAAGTTGAAGAATATCGAACTTGAAGATGATCTGAGGACTGCACAGGAATTCATTCAAGGACTTTAGGAGAATCTTACTATAGCTTGAAATAAAAGAAAAGAACTTCATGAGAATAATGATGAAAAGGAAACTCTTAATGAACTTGTGAACAAGTTGAGACAAGAAAACAATACTATGAAGAATGAAATGCAAGATATGACTATGAGGTTTTGTAAAGACATTGAAGACAGAAAGAAGAATGAGGATGACTTGACTAGGAGACTCAATGGTGCTAGAAATAAAAATCTAAGACTTAGTCATGAAAATGATATGTTGAAGACAAATCTGATTCACATGCAACATGATAAAACTAAGCTTATGAGACAAAAAGGAATTCTGGAAAATGAGTTGGCTACTGCAAATCAACACAAAGAGAAATTGAAAAAAAGTTTAGAGGAACTTGATGATATGTTGAAAAGTCATAAACCTAACGGAGATGCTAATAAACTTGGATTTGAAGTTGGAGAAAGTTCTGGTACTGCCAACAATCATGATCACAGTAAACCGATAAGACAACCTAGTGCTTATAAATTTAATGGGAAATGCTTTAACTGTAACAAGTATGGTCATAGAGAAAATCAGTGTAGATCTAGAAACAATTAGAACATTAATGCACCCATTGGTCAATGTTCCAAATGCAACAAAGTTGGTCATAATTCAGAAAACTCCAGAATGAATGTGAAATATTATGTTTGTGGAAGATATGGACACTTATCTAATAAATGCAAAACACAAACCGGCATAGGATATGGAAAAGCTATTTAGAGGAATAATGTGACTTGTTATGCTTGTAACAAGATTGGACATATTGCAAAATTTTGTAGAAGCAGGACTTCACCAATGAATAATAAAGGATCCAGTTTGAAAGGCAAAGAAAAGGTAGATGAGGTAAAGCAAGAATTTTCAAAACAATGGATTAGAAAGAGAGATTAGAATGTTGATGAAACTGTCTCTTCACCGGTAGAACAAAGTATTACTCCATCGGCAAGAGATTCTTCATCTAACTGAGAAGTAACCCTGTGGGGGTATTGTAGAAAATTGAATATCATGCAGATTACCCTCGGTTGATGGTGAGAAGATTGATTTCTTCTTTACCAGCATATGTGTTAAGTTTTCACTTAGCCGATGAGCATTTAATGCGGTTGTTGAGAGAAAAGGCATTATAAATCATCAGATTTCCCTCATTTTTGATTCACCGAGCATTAAAATTAGTAGAGAGCATGAAATCTAAGTGAAGGCATTCAAGGCAAAGGTGTGAAGCAATTTATTTAAGCATTCAGATATTGTCAGGCAGCTAAAGGTATTTTTCAATGGCTTCTTCTTCTGCTCCCGAGTTTATTGTAAACCCTACTGATGCTCTGCAAAAAGGATTAGAAAATCTGTTTGATGGCAACACACACAAGAGCACAAGAAACAAACGTTAGTGTTAGCAACAAAAGATTATCCTAAACAGGCATATCAAGAGAGATATTAAGCATGAAATAGAAAGCATATAAACATAAAATGAAATAGCTAATCAAGATGCTCATAGTTGCTCCTCCCTTGTTCCTCTCCTCTCCAAGTCCCAAACGAGTGTAGCTCTCAGCTTTTAGCACTAGCCATGGATGCCATATGGAGATTCAAGATGGTTGAATATGATAAGAAAATACTATGCAAGAGTAGATAGTGATGCTATGAAAAAGCTCTATGCTAATGCCAGTATAACAACAATACTCTAAAATGCTTCTCCTTTGCTTGAGGAGAAGGGTTCTATTTATAGAAGAAATAGGGAAATGAAGGGTTAAGATTGAGCAATCTTAACAAGGGTTAGGATTGAAAGTTGGGGATCCATGTGCACAATTGGCACCAATAAAATGGTGACAAGTGTCAACATAGGATTGGGTTGAGAGAAGAGGTTGGAGGCATTAAAGGCCTGAGAAGACCTCATGGTTATCTAGAAGGCAAGGGTCAAGTCTAAATTAAGATTACCCACTGGATTAAGAGTTAATCCAAGGATAAACCTTTGTGCAAATGTTTAAGAGATAATCATGGTCAAAGCATTAATGGCCTGATGAGACCTTTGGGTTGGGTAGAGGTTGAGTCAAAACAAATGTTTTAACCATGTGGGAGGGTTGAATTAACCATTAATGGTTATTGGAGACTTTGGGGATTAAGTGGTTGAAGGTTGGAAGCTTTCAAAGGTTATCCAAGACTTTGAGGGTTAATTTGTTGAACACACAAAGCATTAATTGCTTTTCAAAGACTTTGGAGTCTTTGAGAAGTGACTCCAATTTGCTTAGGAATGTGACAATATTTAAGGGATGGATTTTGGCTAATTAGGAAGGGTTTAGAAGAATCTAGAAGGGGTTTAGGCATACAAGTGGATTTTGTAGGAAAATGCAAGTGGGAGAAATTTTGGTATTTTCAATTAAAATAAAATCATTTATTTCAATTAAATGGTGTAAGTTGAATTTGGATAAATATTTAAATAAATATTAATTTATTTAAATGAGAAAAAGAAGATAAAGCATTTAAAATGCTTGAAGACTTTGAGGGAAACCATTAAAGGCTTGAAGACTTTAAGGAAAACCATTAAAGTCTTTAAGAAGACTATAGAAGGAAGCCATCAAGTTTGAAGACTTTAAAGCCATCAAGTTTGAATACTTTAAGGGAAACCATTAAAGGTTTCAAGTGGGTGAGGATAAATAGGATTTTAAATAAATAATTTATTTAAAATAGTTGTGCAACTTGCTTTTGTAGGAAAATACAAGTGGGTGGAGGATAAAGGTGATTTAAATAAATTATTTATTTAAAATAATTGTGCAACTTGTATTTGTAGGAAAATGCAAGTGGGTGGAGGATAAAGGTGATTTAAATAAATGATTTATTTATTTAAATGTGAGAGGTGGGATTTTGGGGGTTTTAAATAAATATTAAGTTATTTAAATGTGAGAGAAGATTTAATTAAATAAATATGATTTATTTATTTAATTAATGGTCTGAATTTGGTTAAGTGAATTAAATCAAATAAATTGAATAATTTATTTAATTAATAGGAGAATAGGGTTAAGATGAATTAATTAAATATTAATTTAATTAATTATTAATTGATGGTTAAATAATCAAATAAATACTAAGTATTCATTTAATTAAGTGGACAAATTTATGTGACTACATTTGCCCCTCTTTGAGACGGTGTGGTTTATCGCGTCGTTTCAAAGAAAGAAAAATAGGTGTGAAGAAATGCCCCATAAAATGTAAATTTAATGGGTGGTATGCCCCCTCGAGAGATGGGCCGAATTTTTTTTGAAAAATCGGGCGATCTCTCGAAAAAGAATGAAAAGTGGAGGGGAGGTAGAATAGAAGAAATTAGAACTAATGATGAAAGAATGGGAGAAAATGGAGTGAATATGAAGAAACAACAAGCCAGCGAGTACCCTGAGGTCATGCAAGAGATACATAGCAGATGTAGTGTGGGGTTTGGATTGATGCTATACAATTGATCAAAATTGGTTGGACAATCTGGTGCAATCGGTTGAATTGCCCCGGTCAAGTCAAAGCGTGACAGTTGATGTCAGTTGGTCGCTTGGACATGATAAAGTCTGAGTAAGTGAATCAAAGTGACCTGATGGTGACTTAAACAATTGATGTAATTGCCCGATGAAGTCAAGGTATATGAAACAAAATACTCGTTGAGACGTAGACAATTGATGTAATTGTCCATTGGATTGTGTTTGATTGGTTGATCAATTGATAGTGTGTGCATGTGATGGATGGTTGTGGGGAATCATGGCAGTCCCGTTGAGACTAGGTCATTATGATAAATGCCTGATGTAGTCTAGGATTACCATAATCGATTACCTGTTGAGACCCGAAGATACTTGATCAGAGTATCTGTTGATAGTCTAGGTGTGTGGGAGTCGATGTATCTGTGTAGACAGAGCAACTTGCTGGATTGTGTGGATGAATGAGGATGGGAAGCGAGGAAGGGATTAGGATGATGTTGATGATCAAGATAGGGAGGGTGAGGGGGGATTTGATGTTAGATAGAAGATATGGAGGACTAGGATCGAGTCCTATGGAAGAAGATGAGTAAAATAGAGTATGCATTATTATGACTACGTATGCATGATATGCAGCTATTATGAATGTATGGATGGGTGGAATGCAACGAAATGCAATATATACAAATGAGATGGAATGACGATCCATGGTGCTTTATGTTTCATCATTGAGCTTTAAAATGTTGTAAGAAAATACAAGCAACTTGACATAAAGATTCAAGATGACCAGAGTATTTCTTACATGGATTTTTATATAGCAAGTTAATACAAGCAACTTGATATAATGGATCAAGTTGACCTGAGTATTGCTTGCGGAACAGACAAGGATTATCTCCGTTCATGCATGACTTGGATCGTCCTCCTTGATCTTAGGCTGATCATATCCTGAGACAAGTGCATACCGTACTAAGAAATAAAAACCTTTATCCAAATTGGATGAGGAGGAACCAAAGAATGAGCATTGTACCTGTAAACAAACAATATATACATAAAGAATAAAGAATATGGATCCTTGGTAATGGTTCATGCTCATATGGTCGAGATATACGCTGTAGTCAGCAAGCCGTAGTGATCTATGACTGCATTTGGCATAAGATCATGTAGCTTAGTGAACTTTCCACGTAGACACCATTAGTACATGCCCCAGAACTTCATCGGAAGTAATGCGCAAAAGATACAAAACAATGCTGAAAGATCCTGATACAGATAAACAAATGATTGTACTCATAAATCAACCAAGTATTTGATAGCTTAACATAATTTTCTTGTCAAAGAAAATGTCATCTTGTCTTTGTTTTGATAAGGAAGGATGCATCCTTGTTTAAGACAGTTTGGATTGTTGATGTTGATTGTGTTGGTCGAGTGATAAGTGGTCATTTGTGTGAGTATTTTGTATCTGATCGGATGAATATGTACAAGGTGTTGTCATGTTTTTTTGGGTGATTTTCGATGGTTTTTCGATGTTTTTGGATTTTGTGTAATAGTTTTTGAATGTTTGTGGATTTTGTGAGTCATTTTTGAATGTTTTTGATATTTTGCGAGACATTTTTGAATGTTTTTGTATTTTGCGAGACATTTTTGAATGTTTTTGTATTTTGCGAGACATTTTTGAATGTTTTTGCCAATGAATCACCAGTAATGTAGAATCCACTTCCATCATCTAGATTGTAAGGGCATTGCCCCCAAGTTGGACATGATTTATGAAAAAGCGGGATGCTAGACGCATGAAGTACTTTCTTGGATGACAGATCAAATAACAAGCCATGGTTAGATGGATGGATGTGTGTATGTATGAATGTGATCGCAATGAGCCTGAAAGATACTGGAGCCATTGCCTTTACGAGTGGCGCCTGTTTGCCAGGTTTTCACCATCGTTCTTACCCAAGGTGCCACCAGAGTGGTTGTTCACCGTTTGGATGCATGATTTTTCTTTACTTTTTTGAATGTTTTTATATTTTCTTCAGGACATTTTTCTGAATGTTTTTTGGTATTTTCTGATAGGCAGGGGAGCCTGATGCTCTGTACAGCTTATGTGTAAAACCGTTTGAGGTGCATGCTGTTGATTGGATCTGCGAGCGGTTCTCCGTCTGATGTAGCCAACTGATATGCCCCGGACCCAAATACAGCAGTGACAACATATGGGCCTAGCCAATTTGATTCAAACTTGCCTTGATGTTCTCTGTTTGGTTGGTTGCGAGGATTCTCTCGAAGAACAAGATCACCTACCTCAAATGTACGAGGTCTAACTCGGTGATTGTAGCTTCTACTCATGCGCTGCTGATAGGCTTTGAGATGGTTGTATGCAGCTTGTCGCTTCTCATCAAGTAGCTCCAAGTCCTGAAGGCGTGAGACTCTGTATGCGTCATCATCAATGAGATTGTGCAAGGAAACCCTTAATGATGGTATCTCGACCTCAATAGGCAAGATAGCTTCTGCACCATAGACCAATGAATAAGGAGTTGCACCTGTAGGGGTTCGAATGCTAGTTCGATATGCCCATAGCGCTGGATTCAATTGAACATGCCAATCACGACCGGCATCATTGACTGTCTTCTTTAGGATCCTCAATATGTTTTTATTGGATGCTTCGGCTTGACCATTGCCTTGTGGGTAATAGGGAGTGGAAAAGCGGTGTTGGATATGAAATTTCTCACAAAGCTCACGAACATCCTGATTTTTGAAAGGAAGACCATTATCTGTGACAATGGACATGGGCACACCATACCGGCAGATGATGTAATTGAGGATGAATGAGGCGATCTGCTTGCCGGTGACTTGGGTAAGTGGAACAGCTTCGATCCACTTGGTGAAATATTCGGTAGCGGTAATAATGAATTTATGGCCATTGGATGAAGATGGATGAATCTTACCCACAAGGTCAAGGCCCCATTGACAAAAAGGCCATGGTGTTGTGATTGGTTGCAGTTCTTGTGCTGGTGCATGTATCAGGTCACCGTGAACTTGACATTTCTTGCACTTCCTGACAAAGTAGTAGGAATCCTTTTCCATAGAGGGCCAATAGTATCCAGCTCGCATGATCTTCTTGGCTAGTGATGGACCACTTGAGTGAGTCCCGCAAATTCCTTCATGTACCTCTTCCAAAGCCTTTGTTATCTCACCTTGTTCCAGACATCAAAGGAGAGTACCATCAAGACCGCGTCGGTATAGGGTTTCGGCAATAATGGTATATCGAGCAGTTTGGCGAATGAAGGTTTTACGTTGGTTATTTGATTGGTTGGGAGGAAGGGTGTGATCGCGGAGATAGGTGTAGAACTCACCGTACCATGGGGATTCAGAACCAACAAGGCAACATATCATTTCAGATTCGGGGATATCATAAGCGGGGATCCAAAGTTGTTCTACCAAGAACTCGTAGCATGTTGAATTCTGTGGAAGATCTAGTAGAGATGCGATGGTAGCCATGGCGTCAGCAGCTCGATTCTGATCTCTTGGTATCTGCTCAAAAGTGATAGTAGTAAATGATGTCTTTAGACTGTCCACCATTTGCTTGTATGGCATGAGTTTATCATCTTTGGTCTGATATTCATTAGTTGCTTGTCGAATGACCAGTTGTGAGTCGCCATATACTTGTAGTTCTTGTAATTTCCATTGTACGGCTAACCTGAGTCCTGTGATCAAGGCCTCATACTCTGCTATGTTGTTTGTGCATGGAAATGTGAGCCTGTAAGACTTCGAGATGCTATCACCTTGAGGTGTGATAAACAGAATGCCTGCCCCCGAGCCGTGCCTAGTGTATGAACCATCAAAATATAGTTTCCATGGTTGTGCTTCTGTGATCATGAATATCTCTTCATCTGGAAAATTGGAAATGAGAGGATGATCGCCTATGAGTGGTGCATCGGCCAATTGATCTGCAATGACCTGACCTTTGATAGCTTTACGGTCCACATACTCGATGTCGAATTCACTTAGAATCATTACCCATTTAGCTAAGCGACCTGTCAATGCTGCTTTGTTAAGTAAATACTTGAGTGGATCAATCTTTGCAATGAGTTGCACCTTGTGTGTTAACAGATAGTGCCTCAGTTTAGTGGCTGCCAAGATTACTGCTAGGCAAGCTCGCTCAATAGGTGTGTAATTGAGTTCATAGCCCACCAGTGTGCGAGAGATGTAGTAAATAGCACACTCTTTTCCTTCTGCATTATGTTGTGCCAGTAGTACACCCAATGCTGTACTTGTTGCTGAGATATAGAGCAATAATGGTCTACTTGGATCTGGTGGCATCAGCAATGGTGGATTCATGAGATAGTCTTTAAGCGCCTGAAATGCTTGCTGGCATCTGTCATCCCACTGAAAGCGGATGTTCTTGTGTAGCAGGTGTGTGAATGGGTGACACTTATCAGCCAATTGTGCAATGAATCTGCGGATAGATTGAAGCCGTCCTTGTAGTGTTCTTAGCTGACTGATATTCTTTGGAGGTGGCATGTCCATTATTGCCTTAACCTTTGCTGGATCGACCTCAATACCTTTGCTTGAGACAATGTATCCTAGAAGCTTCCCGGAGGTCACTCCGAAGACACATTTCTTTGGGTTGAGTCGAACATGGTACTGTTCCAGTCTATCAAAGATTTTATCTAAGATGTGAAGATGTCCTTCTCTAGTAAGTGATTTTGCTAGTAAGTCATCCACATAATCTTCCATCATAGTATGCATCATGTCATGGAAGATGGTGGTCATTACTCTTTGATAGGTCGCTCCTGCATTCTTTAGACCAAAAGGCATTACATTCCAGCAGTATGTGCCCCATGGACATGTGAAGGCTGTCTTATGTTGGTCCTCTGGTGTGATCTTTATTTGATTGTATCCTGAAAAGCCATCCATGAGTGAAAGCATGGCATGTCCTGCTGTCAGATCCACTATGATGTCAATATTTGGTAGAGGGAAGTCATCCTTAGGACAAGCCTTATTTAGATCTCTGAAGTCTGTACAAATGCGGATGCCCCCTTTTGGTTTGCCAACTGGCACAATGTTGGAGATCCATTCTGCATAATCAATTGGTCTAATGAAACCAACATCCAGGAGTTTCTTGAGTTCTGTTTTGACTAGCACGGCAATCTGAGGATGCATCTTACGAAGCTTCTGCTTGACAGGTTTGGCTCCTTTTGCTACTGTGAGATGATGCATGACTAAATCAGGATCAAGCCCAGGCATGTCTGCATATGACCATGCAAAGTTGATCTGACGCTTCTGGAAGAACTCTATAAATTGAGGTTGTTCCTCTGGAGTGAGAAGAGATGCCAGATGTATGATATGAGGGTTTTCAGGAGTCCCCACATTGTATTCTTTGGTCTCCTCAATGAGGATCGTTGATCGTTCCTGTTGTGTATTAGCAGGGAGAATGTCAAACCCTTCATCCTCAGGCGCCTCAGAGAGGTTTTCACCGTTGGATACGCTCTTTCTTTTTACTTTTGTTGGATCAAACAGTGCCACAGTGTGGTTTTCACTAGAAGATCCATGTTTTAATGTTATATTTTTGTAGCTGAAGGGTTTGGCATCCGCCCCGAAGTATGCTGCGCTATTAAGTTCAATGGCGAATCCAGCTTTGTGATCCCCGCTTGGTAGATTATCCCTTAATTCCAAAAAGTCAATGATAGCCTCATCGTTTTGGAAGAGGTCAAGACATGGGGGATTTGGTTGGTTCCATTCGATGAGTTCAGGGTGGATAATGGGCATTACTTCATCGATTAAGTTAAGTGCGGGAGATGTATCAGTGAGGGTTAAGACAGTGTGGTGAAGGTCGTTGATGGTACTCTCCCTGTCAGAATCAGGCATAGGATGAGACGTAGGGTCTGTGGAAGATGTTTCCAGCTCAGGTACCCAAGTGGTCTTTATCTATGCTTCTCCGTAAACAGGGATGTCTTTGCGGGGTGGAGGTGGTGATGTGTCTTCCTCATCTGAAGTGTTAAGTTGCACTGAATCGAATTCCCACTCATGTGAGTCGGTCTCTGAATCACTCTCCAGCATCCGATTGCTATACCATACTGGGATATCTTTGGAGTTAAACACGGCAGGTGTGATTGGTTTATGTATCCTTGTAGTGATCGGTGCTGCAGGAATTGTGATGGGGTTTAATGGATTTGTCACTGGAAGTATCGGTAATGGTGACTCAGTGGCTTCTGCTGGAACTACTGGTGCCATAGATGCTGCTGCGGGTTCCAATATAGTTGCTGCTACAAATGGTGTTGCTGATAGGATTACTGGTTCGTTTGATGGGATGAGTGACATTGGTGATGGTGGAGTTGTGAGCCTTGAGGGGGCAGTGGGGATAGTGCTTGATGGTGCTTTGATTATGAAAGGTATCCTCTTTGCAGTAGGTGGGCAAAATGGTTTGCTGGGTTTTCCTTTGAATCTGAGTTTAGGAAGGATCTCTTTTTCAAAGCCAAGGCCTGTATTACCTTTGGGCTTGAATTCTGGTAGTAGAGGTTCGTGTCGTCCTTGTTTGCAGTATCCCAAAGAACTCTGACCATCATATCCCATTCTTTTCATAATGAGGAGGCCTTTGCCATATTGTTCCGTAGGAAGTGTAACTTGCGGTTTGTCAGTGGTGATGGGATCTTTATAGATCCAGTCCGCCAGGTCCTCATCTTGTGTCTCTTCCTCTTGACTCTTTCCAAGAATGAAAGGCGTTAAGGCACATGGAGGCGTGATTAGTGGTTGCTGGAGCAACTGCTGTGGTTTACCATGTGTTCTAGGAGAAGTGGGCATTTGTCCCACACAAAAGAGCTGACTCAAGTTGTATTCTCCAGGACCTTCCTCTGTGATTTTCATCTTAAGCTTTTCTTGCTTGGGTATAGGGGTGTTTGAACTAGAAAGAGAGGCGGGATTTACATATGATGTGGAGGAAATGGCTTCCCTATTATTAGGAACAGTAATTTCTGGTTGATGGCTGATATTATGGCAAAATGCAAAGGGATTTGCATCGCCCAGGATTGTGATCTCTGCACCATTATGTGGGAACTTGATACATTGATGGTAGGTAGATGGAACAGCTTGCATGGCATGTATCCAAGGTCTCCCTAATAATAGATTATATGGCAGAGGAAGGTCCAGAACCTGACAAATGATATGCTTTACCACAGGGCCCACTCGGATTGGTAGTACCACAGCTCCTTTGGATGAACGCTCTGCATCATCATAGGCTTTGATGGTGATCTTCTTACGAGGATCCACTGATTCTATTGCATATCCCAATGCTGTGACCAACTGTAGTGTGCAAATGTTTAGGCCTGCTCCATTATCGATCAAGACTCGCTTGATCCTGTGTTGGTTGACGAAGCCTTCAATGTGGAGTGAGGCGTTATGAGGTTGCTGGAAGGAAGAGTTGTCACTTTCAGAAAAAGTGAGACAAGGTGATGACTTTAGACTTCCAACCATGGCTTGAAATTGGTCCGTATTTAGATTTGCAGGGACTGACGCCTCTTGGAGTGCTTGATCCAAGATTGTTTTATGAGAGGGTGACAGACGCAAAAGCTCCAAAATGGATATAAGTGCAGGGGTTTTGTCTAATTGTTCCACAAGATTGTACTGCTTTGGGACGGAGGTGGTGCCTTGTGGAGCTGCCTTGATGGTGACCTTGCCACGACGTGTAACAACATTGCAATTTGAGGTGGGATTTTTGAAGGTTATGGTTGCAATTTGTTCACTGGCATCATACAGGTGATTTACAGTGTAATTATATGCAGCTTGCGTATAATCAGTGGTATCAGGACCTCGTCTGGAAGTGGAAGGACCCCTTTGATCTTGTGATGGAAGTGGATTCTTGAACATCTGATGATCATTATTGGTTGTTTTTGGGTCATGCCCTTCAATTTCAATTTCTCCTCGGTCAATAAGATCCTGAATGAGATCTTTCAATCGGTGACAATTACTTGTCTTGTGTCCTCTTCCTTGATGGAACTCACAGTGTTCAGTATCTTTCCACCATGCTGGTTTGACTTGAGGCTCATAGTTTGATAGCTTAGGTAGAGTGACCAAATTTTGAGAGAGGAGTTGTCGCAACACTGTTTCAATGGGTTCCCCTAAGGGAGTATATGCGCGTTTTTGTTTTTGTGGATGAGGTCTTGGTTCATCTTGAGATGTGATGCGACCTTGATTAGGAGGAACATTTGTGTTATTTTGAGGTGGAGGATTTTGTCCTGCAAATCGAACCACAGGTTGTGCATTTTGGATAGTTCGAGCATCCACAACCCCATCGTTGACGATATTTTTATTCTTGTTCCAGAAGTTTGGTTTATCGCTATTGAAGCGCGGGCGAGGAGCATCTTTTGGTTCATTAAAGATTTTGATGAGTCCTTTTTTGAGGAGTGCCCTTTCACATTTTATACCTTTGGTGATCATATCGTTAAAAGAATCGGTATCTTTGACATCCAGGTGAAATTCCATTTCTTCGTTTAAGTTGGAAATGAAAATTTCCACTAGTTCTCGTTCAGGTAACTGAAGAGAACGTCTGCTAGACATTTGGCGCCATCGTTGCAGGAATACTGAGAATAATTCACTTGGTTTTTGTTTGGTGTTGCATAGATCAGCCATGGTGATGTCGCGTTCAATATTATGAGAGTAATGAGATAGGAACTTCTGGATGAGTTCCTCAAATGTTCTAATGCCACCTGGTAATCGGGAAAACCATGATGTGGTGGTTCCTCCCAAGCTTTGGGGAAAAAGGCGCATTAGGTATGTGTCCTCATAAGCCACTTCAAGACAAGCGGAATGAAATTCTCGGACATGATCACGGGGATCCCCCTTTCCTCTATATTTTTCAAATTTGGGTGTTTCGAACCCGCGTGGAAAGGGTGGCATATAAAGATTCCTATCAAAAGGATAGGGACAAATGTCGTTAAGTGAGAATTGATTGGTCTTAACACCACTATGAAGTTGTTGGGCGAGATTCTCGACTTGTTGCCGCAACATCTCTATTTCATTTGGAGGAGGAGGTGGTGGGTTACCTCGAGGAATGTTATATCTAATGTGATTTCTACCCCTTTCCTCCTCATGGTGACTTTGTCTTTCTGATGCTTGTCTTAATTGGGCAAGATCAAAGTCCGAGGGGAGTTTGGCTCCTTCTTGAGCGAGTTTTAAGAAGTGAGCATCCGCATTGCTCCTTAATATTTCATCAAATAATTTGTTGAAGTGAGGGTTATGCTGAGCCCTTTCAATTGTTGAAGGAGTGGGAGTACTTGGGTTTTCATCAGTTACAGTTCCTCCAAGTGCTTCTTGAAATTCATTGAGGTTGTCTTCTTCTTCCTCAATTTCTATTTCTCGTTGCCTTGATCGCGATCGGGTTTGAGCCATTTTGTTTGTAAGTTTGTGTTGAAGTTAATTGAAGATGATGATGAGTTATTGATGAAAGATTGATGATTGGTGATTTGTATTGTATGGGGATCTCTAGCACTTTAAGGTAGATGTAACCAAAATTCCTTCTTTGAATTGCTTGTTTGTTTTGAGGAGTTTGGATGTGATAAGGTGTAGAGAAATCTGAGATGTGTTACAGATTTTGACTACCTAGCAATGAGAGGATTCACTCATGAACTAGTTTTAACCTGCGTAGATGTGTCTCTTAGGATGAGCTTATCCTAGATGTAGAAACAATCTAAAAGTGATGTGATGTGTTTGATTTCAAGCAATATCTAAAAGAGAACTTGGGACAAGAACCTCTTAATGTTTTGAGAGTTTTGGGATGAATTGATGATGGAATAATGATGTATGAATGAGATGATGGATGTTTTGTTTTTCAACTTCAATAAAAACTTTGTGTTACAAATGGAACAAACTCTACCTCTTCCCTTTCAGGCGTTGGTGGCACTTCTCGAGCTGTGTTGTAGGTGATACAGACGTTTTGGGAAGAAGTTGGGATTAATCTTTCCTCCTTGATTTTTGTGATAACTCAGAGCCCTATATTGCATAAAAGCTCTGCGGTTCAATGATTCTGAATCAAACTCGTTTGTTTTTTTTTTCTTGAAGGTATAGACGCATGCGATGTAGAAAGACTCTATGTGAGACAAAAAATTGTCTATTGAGATAGAAGAATTTCCTCCTTTTGATCAAAGCCTTTGAGCTTAGTGGTCTCCTTTTCAAGGTGATATTCTGATGACACTTCTTCTTTCGTAAGATGTGAAGAATGGTCATAAAATTTGTCTCTTTGTTGTTTTGCACTTTGTTTTTGGTACTTTTGGTTGTTTTTGAGAAATGTTGGATGAATACTTTGTTTTTGGGATTGATTTTCTGATTTTTCTTTGACAAGAAAACAAAGCAAGCACACAAACACAAAATTGTAGCCTCAAAGGCACAAATGAGTATGGGTCTAGATCAACCCAATCCTTGGACTTGTTTTTGACCCTTCCTTTAGATTTATTTTAAGGTGTATTTCCAAAGCCTGAAGTCGGCTCAATTTGCACTAGGTCTGTAAAACGAACACACTTCAAACACTTTTTATCCCTAAGGTCAAGTGGCCAGTTGTGATAAATTTAGCCCACATCTTGATATTTCTTCGACTTTGGTACTACATACCTTATGAATCCCGCCGTGGCAGGTAAGGATGTGATATACTAAGTCTTGCACGAGCATAACAAATAGATGATCCCTATGATGGGGGAGTCACCACTTTTATCAAGTCACAAGTGACTTTTCAAAAAGCTATGTTTCTACTCAAGGAAATATGTATGGTGAGTATCTTGGGAGCAAAACCTTCTATGCTCTTGCACTAAATTGTATCTCAAATATCCTCAATCAATAGAACGGGTGAGCTACTACTTAAAGGTGTTTAGTCATGTTCGATGGCTTTGGACATAAGTTCATTCTGCAGTGACTCACTTAAGAGCCTTGTAACTGGTGGTGGGGCCCATTTGTCCTTTCGGCCAGTTACACTGTAGGAACAGCTATACCCAAGGCTACAGCTTTCGCTCTCACCTGATTTCTATAGCGGCTCGAAGGATTTACCGCTCGAGGTCGTTCCCAAGAGTATCGATCCCTTGGCAGGCCTCTCTTAAAAAAAATAAAATTTTGAGTGTTACTAACACTTTTCTCTTGCACCTAGGACCACGAGAGCCAAGGGAGAGGATAGTGTGTGTTAGAAGTAGGTCCACTCGACTGACTTTTGTGCACAAGCGTGCCAAACATGAAATTCACTTGTTCTTTTTAATCCATCATGGCAATATGATCTAACTATTTGGAGATGTTGCTCCAACAGTCATGGTGTTCTTTTTAACTTTAAAGGCAATGTGTTTTGTAATCTAGAATTTTGAAAATCCTGGTCAACTTAATGAAAAACACGTTTTGCTTTGAAGGAAAATTGCTTTGAAAATGAGACAAGTTGATTGTGAATTTTATTTGCACCAAAAATGGAAGTGTGGATTGTGAGTTTTATCTTGATGCAAGAAATAAAATTTTCCTTGTTGATTTTAAGCACCAAAACGAAGTTTGTTTCCTAACTTGCAAAAAAAATAAAGTTGTTTTTGTATAAGTTTGTGGTTCTTTTTACCTTTGAACAATGAAATTCTTTTTAAGAGCCCCAAACAAATGTGTGATTCTTTTTTAAAAGCCCAAATTTGAAATGTGAAGTTAATTTTAAACCAAAATAAAAAGTGAATTCATTTTTAAAACCAACTTCAAAAAACAAGTTAGTAAAAAATATAAATCTACTTTTTAATCTAATTTAAATCTGCACAAAAGAGCAAAATAGTTAGTAAAATCCGCCTATTTGGTGGGCTTCTACAAGCCTAATTTTTTTTCTTTTTGGTTTTTTTTTTTTTTTGGTTACAAGGTGATTTGTACAACGTTTTGTTACAATAGCGCTAGTCTGCGTTTGAACAGAGGCACTATTTAACACAAACGCACTAAAAGAAAGGGGAAGACAGAGAAGGGAAAAGCACTGAAACAGGGGGAATAGCGCCAAAATAATGCCAAACGCACCAAAACAGTGTCAAAATCGCAACCTGTGTGACATTTTCAACATTCAAACATGTTATTGGTTAAAAAAAAAAAAAATTGATCTTTTTGGTGTTTGGATTCACGTCGGGTTCACCAAATGATGCTCTGCAAAAAGGATTAGAAAATCTGTTTGATGGCAACACACACAAGAGCACAAGAAACAAACGTTAGTGTTAGCAACAAAAGATTATCCTAAACAGGCATATCAAGAGAGATATTAAGCATGAAATAGAAAGCATATAAACATAAAATGAAATAGCTAATCAAGATGCTCATAGTTGCTCCTCCCTTGTTCCTCTCCTCTCCAAGTCCCAAACGAGTGTAGCTCTCAGCTTTTAGCACTAGCCATGGATGCCATATGGAGATTCAAGATGGTTGAATATGATAAGAAAATACTATGCAAGAGTAGATAGTGATGCTATGAAAAAACTCTATGCTAATGCCAGTATAACAACAATACTCTAAAATGCTTCTCCTTTGCTTGAGGAGAAGGGTTCTATTTATAGAAGAAATAGGGAAATGAAGGGTTAAGATTGAGCAATCTTAACAAGGGTTAGGATTGAAAGTTGGGGATCCATGTGCACAATTGGCACCAATAAAATGGTGACAAGTGTCAACATAGGATTGGGTTGAGAGAAGAGGTTGGAGGCATTAAAGGCCTGAGAAGACCTCATGGTTATCTAGAAGGCAAGGGTCAAGTCTAAATTAAGATTACCCACTGGATTAAGAGTTAATCCAAGGATAAACCTTTGTGCAAATGTTTAAGAGATAATCATGGTCAAAGCATTAATGGCCTGATGAGACCTTTGGGTTGGGTAGAGGTTGAGTCAAAACAAATGTTTTAACCATGTGGGAGGGTTGAATTAACCATTAATGGTTATTGGAGACTTTGGGGATTAAGTGGTTGAAGGTTGGAAGCTTTCAAAGGTTATCTAAGACTTTGAGGGTTAATTTGTTGAACACACAAAGCATTAATTGCTTTTCAAAGACTTTGGAGTCTTTGAGAAGTGACTCCAATTTGCTTAGGAATGTGACAATATTTAAGGGATGGATTTAGGCTAATTAGGAAGGGTTTAGAAGAATCTAGAAGGGGTTTAGGCATACAAGTGGATTTTGTAGGAAAATGCAAGTGGGAGAAATTTTGGTATTTTCAATTAAAATAAAATCATTTATTTCAATTAAATGGTGTAAGTTGAATTTGGATAAATATTTAAATAAATATTAATTTATTTAAATGAGAAAAAGAAGATAAAGCATTTAAAATGCTTGAAGACTTTGAGGGAAACCATTAAAGGCTTGAAGACTTTAAGGAAAACCATTAAAGTCTTTAAGAAGACTATAGAAGGAAGCCATCAAGTTTGAAGACTTTAAAGCCATCAAGTTTGAATACTTTAAGGGAAACCATTAAAGGTTTCAAGTGGGTGAGGATAAATAGGATTTTAAATAAATAATTTATTTAAAATAGTTGTGCAACTTGCTTTTGTAGGAAAATACAAGTGGGTGGAGGATAAAGGTGATTTAAATAAATGATTTATTTAAAATAATTGTGCAACTTGCATTTGTAGGAAAATGCAAGTGGGTGGAGGATAAAGGTGATTTAAATAAATGATTTATTTATTTAAATGTGAGAGGTGGGATTTTGGGGGATTTAAATAAATATTAATTTATTTAAATGTGAGAGAAGATTTAATTAAATAAATATGATTTATTTATTTAATTAATGGTCTGAATTTGGTTAAGTGAATTAAATCAAATAAATTGAATAATTTATTTAATTAATAGGAGAAGAGGGTTAAGATGAATTAATTAAATATATTAATTTAATTAATTATTAATTGATGGTTAAATAATCAAATAAATACTAAGTATTCATTTAATTAAGTGGACAGATTTATGTGACTACATTTGCCCCTCTTTGAGACGGTGCGGTTTATCGCGTCGTTTCAAAGAAAGAAAAATAGGTGTGAAGAAATGCCCCATAAAATGTAAATTTAATGGGTGGTATGCCCCCTCGAGGGATGGGCCGATTTTTTTTTGAAAAATCGGGCGATCTCTCGAAAAAGAATGAAAAGCGAAGGGGATTAGATTTTGCAAGTGGATTTGGTGTTTGGATTCACGTCGGGTTCACCAAATGATGCTCTGCAAAAAGGATTAGAAAATCTGTTTGATGGCAACACACACAAGAGCACAAGAAACAAACGTTAGTGTTAGCAACAAAAGATTATCCTAAACAGGCATATCAAGAGAGATATTAAGCATGAAATAGAAAGCATATAAACATAAAATGAAATAGCTAATCAAGATGCTCATAGTTGCTCCTCCCTTGTTCCTCTCCTCTCCAAGTCCCAAACGAGTGTAGCTCTCAGCTTTTAGCACTAGCCATGGATGCCATATGGAGATTCAAGATGGTTGAATATGATAAGAAAATACTATGCAAGAGTAGATAGTGATGCTATGAAAAAACTCTATGCTAATGCCAGTATAACAACAATACTCTAAAATGCTTCTCCTTTGCTTGAGGAGAAGGGTTCTATTTATAGAAGAAATAGGGAAATGAAGGGTTAAGATTGAGCAATCTTAACAAGGGTTAGGATTGAAAGTTGGGGATCCATGTGCACAATTGGCACCAATAAAATGGTGACAAGTGTCAACATAGGATTGGGTTGAGAGAAGAGGTTGGAGGCATTAAAGGCCTGAGAAGACCTCATGGTTATCTAGAAGGCAAGGGTCAAGTCTAAATTAAGATTACCCACTGGATTAAGAGTTAATCCAAGGATAAACCTTTGTGCAAATGTTTAAGAGATAATCATGGTCAAAGCATTAATGGCCTGATGAGACCTTTGGGTTGGGTAGAGGTTGAGTCAAAACAAATGTTTTAACCATGTGGGAGGGTTGAATTAACCATTAATGGTTATTGGAGACTTTGGGGATTAAGTGGTTGAAGGTTGGAAGCTTTCAAAGGTTATCCAAGACTTTGAGGGTTAATTTGTTGAACACACAAAGCATTAATTGCTTTTCAAAGACTTTGGAGTCTTTGAGAAGTGACTCCAATTTGCTTAGGAATGTGACAATATTTAAGGGATGGATTTAGGCTAATTAGGAAGGGTTTAGAAGAATCTAGAAGGGGTTTAGGCATACAAGTGGATTTTGTAGGAAAATGCAAGTGGGAGAAATTTTGGTATTTTCAATTAAAATAAAATCATTTATTTCAATTAAATGGTGTAAGTTGAATTTGGATAAATATTTAAATAAATATTAATTTATTTAAATGAGAAAAAGAAGATAAAGAATTTAAAATGCTTGAAGACTTTGAGGGAAACCATTAAAGGCTTGAAGACTTTAAGGAAAACCATTAAAGTCTTTAAGAAGACTATAGAAGGAAGCCATCAAGTTTGAAGACTTTAAAGCCATCAAGTTTGAATACTTTAAGGGAAACCATTAAAGGTTTCAAGTGGGTGAGGATAAATAGGATTTTAAATAAATAATTTATTTAAAATAGTTGTGCAACTTGCTTTTGTAGGAAAATACAAGTGGGTGGAGGATAAAGGTGATTTAAATAAATTATTTATTTAAAATAATTGTGCAACTTGTATTTGTAGGAAAATGCAAGTGGGTGGAGGATAAAGGTGATTTAAATAAATGATTTATTTATTTAAATGTGAGAGGTGGGATTTTGGGGGTTTTAAATAAATATTAATTTATTTAAATGTGAGAGAAGATTTAATTAAATAAATATGATTTATTTATTTAATTAATGGTCTGAATTTGGTTAAGTGAATTAAATCAAATAAATTGAATAATTTATTTAATTAATAGGAGAATAGGGTTAAGATGAATTAATTAAATATTAATTTAATTAATTATTAATTGATGGTTAAATAATCAAATAAATACTAAGTATTCATTTAATTAAGTGGACAAATTTATGTGACTACACCTACTATTTTGGAAAATATAAAACACCCTAGGCTCGTGTTTAAAATAATTCCTGAAGTAGCTAAGCAAGATGATTCCATAGGAGCATTTTTAAAGATCCTAAAGGTGTAGCTTATGCTGAAGACCCTAGGATATATATACATTGCAACATTAAAGAATTAGGTTCTGAGGAATTGTTAAAAATGTTTAGAACCATAATTTGTGATGAAAATGGCACTGTCAAACCTGAACACAAGATTGTGGAGACTTTAGGTTTTGTTGAGATATTGAATATCCCTAAATTTCTGGAACAAGTAGTGAGAATTGTCCTAAGTAGGGCACATGGAGAATTTCTATGGTTGGATTATGTCTACAAATTCACCTGGCAAGAAATTAGGGTAGTAACTAGTTTACCCTCAACCGACAGTAGACCAGACAAAACAAAGAAAGTTCCTAACAACAAAGTAATGACCTTAACTGGAGCAACATTATATAGTAGATCACTAAGAGTGAATGACATCAATATGAGATTCATAAGTATGGTTTTAGGTTACAAGACTACACATGCAAACAGACTTAATTCAGTTTCTAGTCTTTGCATTAATAGTGCTTATGAGATGGTGAACAATAATGCAATGATTGATGTGTGTGAATTCCTGAAAGATGAAATCATAGATAGTTTAAAAAAGATTAAAGGAGACAAGAAAGGGACATTTCACTTTGGTAATCTTTTAGTATGCTTAATGTTGTATTTCACTAAGGAAATCCTTGGTATAGGACAAAAAGACTTTGGATATGACATACCTGTAGGAAAACAATTGCAAGAAGCTTTTACCTGCATGGGAACTGCAAAGGATAACAACATAATGGAATACTGTAAAGCTTTTCAAGCTAAAATGAAAACCAGAGAAAGACTACCGCGGAGTTTAGTGGACAAATATGACAAAGAAATTTGTTTTTTCATCAAGAAGGATGAAACATGGATGGAAGTTGTACTTCCTAGAACTGTATATGTAACTGAAATGGGTTATGAGGTAGATATAAACATTATTGAGACTTATGCAAAAGCTTTGTTAGATGCACCAAGAGAACCAACAGAAGAAGTTTTTGGTAGTGCAGAAACTATTGAAAGTGATGTGAAAACAATGAAGCAAAGGAAGAAAAGAGAAAAATATATTAGGGATGCATCAAAGCAAATAAAGGAAATCAAAGAAAATGTTATGAGCATTACTAGTATAATAGCTAGTGAGTTGGAAGGACTGCAATCGGAGGTACACATTTCACCAGTTGGCACATCTTCTGACAGTGAGATAACCAACTAAATTCAAAAGAGTTGAAAGGAAGAGAAAACCTTTACCAGTACCCTCTCCTCCACCCAAAACAACAAGGACTTTAAGGAAGAAATAACAGGCAGTAAGACAACCGGCCAAGAAACTAACTCCCAAGAAGAAAAAAAAACCGGTTATACCTTCATTAGATGATTTGTTAAATGAAATAACTGATGATGGTAATTTGGCTAATGTGAGTAAATTGTATAACACATTCAATGATTCAGACAAGGAAAGCATTGAAAATAGTATAATTTTACGTCTGGATATATACAAGAAAGTTTTAATTGAAGTTGTGGATGACTTGCCTAATGAACTATATAGAAGGTTAGATGCAAAGAGGCTTGTAGTGATGGAATTGGATAAGAAACTAAAAGTTGAAAAACTTCTAGCTGTACATCCAGTTAACTCAAAAGAGGAAATTGATGACCTTATTTGTGAGGCTAATAGATCCATTTTTGCTAGTGGTAACTGACAAGTAAGTTTGATGGCAGGTAGAGTAAATGAGATTGCAGAGGAAACTGCTGATAAATGAGATATCTTTTTTGTGGAAAAAGAAAAACAAGAGGAAATGAACCGACCAAAGAAAACATTCAATGTGTATCAGAAGGATAAAGACAAAGGGAAAGGTAAAGTTGGTGGAATACCGAACATCAAGATAACTGAAAATTTGCCACCACCTTTGGATACTACACCAGTACATACTGATGATCCACCAGTTACTGACATTGAAGGTATCACACATGATAACACTGATCCTGAATCTGAAATACTATTCACCATGAATGTGGATACTTAGGAAGTGAATATTTTTATGGACAAGGACACTAAAAAGGTTAAGGATGATAATGCTGATAGTGGCAACATTGCTGAAAAACTGGTAGAGACTATTGAGGTTGAGATCCCAATAGAGAAATCATTACAAACTGAGAAAACACTACAAACAGAGAAACCATTGGATACTGGGAAGAATACTAAAAGTATAGATGCTGGCACAAAGAAACCTACTAAGACTGAGACACCGACAATTGAGCACACAAAGAAACCTACAGAGGAAGAGGTACATATTGAAGCAGAGAAGCTGGTATTCACTTAGATACCTAAACAATCAGACAAACCTTTACTGGTTGAAATGCAAACTCAGACTGATCCACCAGAGGTTAACACAAGAAAAATAGTTACTAATGTTGGAAGCACAGAGGTAGTTAAGGTAGTTGGTCAGACATCCAACACTTCATCAAGTGAATTCAAACCTACTAATGTAACAGAGGTACTCCCGGACTCAATAAAGAAGATAACTGATTGTAATGCATTGGTTTACAAAGAAATTGATGACACCATACAAATTCTTAAATTGATTGCACCGAAATGTAACATAGATCATGTAAAGGATTCTTTAGGTAAATTGGACACATTGTCGAAATTCATTTCTGACAGTGTAATAATGATTGATAAGGTGAATGAGGACACCTTCAAAGAGAAAGTTGAAAAGGAGAAGGATAAATTCTTTGAGGACACAATAAAGAAGTGCACAGAACACATGAATACACTATTAATGACACTGAACACTACAATTTTGGAATACAAAGAGTTGTATAGAGAAACATGCAAACTACATCTTTTGACACAGGACATAGAAAAGGAGATAAGTCAAGTACATAAAGAAATAGATGACATAACTGATAACATAATTGGTTCATCTGAACCTATATTAGTTATTGAGTAGGAGATAGTAGGTTTTGAGGAGAAATTGGAGAAATTTGAGAAAGAGAAGGCAAGGATTAAGGCTAATGCCAGAGAACTTAAGTATAAACTTGGTCCTAAGTTAGACAATCTTATCTCTCTGATAAATGAAATCCCTAAGGAATTACTTCAAGGAGAGAGATCATCGAAAGAGCACATGCATCATCTCATCGACACGATCCAACAGACTGAGGCAACCTTAAATGATAGCAACAGGTTCATGCAGAGTCTAAATTTGGTTTTGGAAGACATATTTCAGATTGTAACCAACCGGTTACAAACCTTGAGGTGAAATTTTTGCACTCGTTTGATAATTTTTGACAACCTTTGTCATCGATGTCAAAGGGGGAGTAGTGGAAAGAGAAAAATGACTATTCAGAGGAGATCACTTGCTCAGGGGGAGCACATCTTTTTGGTAACTTTTTGGACTTCAGTTTTTGGATTTTTCTCATGAGTGTTGCCATCAATGCCAAAGGGGGAGATTGTTGGAATTCTACACTCTTATGAGAATAGTTGGTGTTGTCATTGATGGCAACCATCTGGCAACCTTCTGGCACTCATCTGGTAAGCCACCGGCAGTTACCGGCACTGACAATAGACATCTACATACACTGGCAGGCACTTCACTGATAGCGGCAACAATGTATACTAGCACCCCAGCTGACAGGGAATAAACTTTTGTTTATTCTATTTAAATGTAATTATCTTTTGTAAAAGCTGACATGGCATATTGTAAAAGACTCATATATATGTATGAGATCTTATAGGTCATTTTGAGAAGTAAGGTAGTATGCATGGAGAAAATATATGGATAATATTTTTGTATAAGGAGATATAGTTGACAGCGAAGGTTTTGATTATAGAGTGAGCTTAAACCGGTACTGAACCTGGTATAGTTGATGTCGATTTGAAGAAGTACATTGTATTGGATTTCATAATCTTTTTTTGTATTCAGTGTGACTCTTTTTGAGCAGTGAGCTCTAGGCAGTTGGCCTTCCTGGAAGTGCAGGCCCCTTATTTTAAGTAATATTTATTCATTGGCCAGTGAGTGAATATTGTGGGTCACAAATCCTACCAAGGTTTTTCCCACACCGGGTTTCCTCGTTAAACATCTTGTGTTATGGTGTGTTTTCTATGTTGTCTTTATTGTTCATGTTTATTGCATTAATTCTTATTTACCAGTACACTATTTTGGAATGCAAATTTCTTAATAAGGTTAAATATTCTGCTAATCAGTTAGATACTGATTCACCCCCCCCCCCTCTTAGTGTCTTTGGGACTGTCATTAATCCTAACAGTTTAGGCTCAGGGCCAAGGACCTCACTACCCCTAGAGGACTTTCAAAACTAAGGCACACAACCTTAGGGAAAGATATAATCTTGAACCTAAGGTAGGATTGAGGGGGGATGAATCAGTCTAGATCTTCTAAATAGATTAATTAAAATAGCATTTAACCATTCTATAACACTACTGAAAATGCATCAACCATCAACACATGAACGCACGATTTATGTGGAAAACCCAAATAGGGAAAAGACATGGTGAAAATCAAACTCACAATATGAATAAAATGATTATAATTTTTTATGCCTTACAGCCAAGGCGTGGCATACACCTGAAACAATTACAAGAATAAGGCACACTGACTTAGGGCAAGATAAATGGACTTGCACTGCTGAAGCATACTGCTTTAGATAAAGATACAAAGAGTTACCAAAGGACCCACTATCAATCAACAACAGAGAAAATAGAAGAATTGATATGAAAAGGATCTCTGGATCATGAAATTATCCTTGAATATTTGTATGAAGCATCCAACATCATGAAAAATCTCTGACAACTATCACCATATCATCACACTATCTTACACAACGTATCACTTTCAAAGCTTCTTCACAAACTAACTTTTGCACATCTACAATCTCAAATCTACTTGCACATTATTAAAACTTGCTTCTCATGAATTCACACACAATATAATACACAACTCATACATCTATACTCCTTAAATATAAGATAGATCATCAAAAACCTAGTTATGGGTCAGCCACAATTGGAATAAACATTATTGCACAAAATAAGTCACTTAGACCAAAAATACTCAAGGCAATCCACTCCAAGAGAAAGAGGGGACCTAGATACATCATAACACATCCTTCTAGGATAAATCATGTTGGAAAATGCACACTCCAATGAGAAATTGTAGGTGATTGAAGGTATTGTCATTGATGACAACCTTACAATCCTATGGCACCGGCAGGCACCGACACAGGCACCGACAAAGATGATTACCGACACCCCAGCCGAAGGATTTTATTTTGTATCTAATTGTAAAATCTTTTTGTAAGCCGAAAAGGTGAATTGTAATAGGACTCATATAAGTATGAGATCTTGTAGATCATGAATGTATGGAATATATGGAATGTAATGGGCAGATGCGAACATGCAAATATTAAGGCAGATTTTGGAATAAGGTTTATGGAAGTTGTATGAGCTTAAACCGGCACTGAACCTAGCATACCAGATGTTGAACCAAAGCAGTACATGATATTGGATTTGCATAGTCCATTTTGTAAGTCAGTGAGACTTCCCTTTTTGTAATTAAGCAGTGAGCTTTAGGCAGTTGGCCTTCCTGCATGTGCAGGCCCCTATTATAAGTAATATTTATTTATTGGCCAGTGAGTGAATATTGTGGGTCACAAATCCCACCGAGGTTTTTCCCATATCAGGTTTCCTCATTAAAAATATTGTGTTATGGTGTGATTTCTATGTTGTGGTTATTGATCTTATTTACTGCATTATTTCTGGTTTATCGGTACACTATTTTGGAATGCAATTTGTTTAATAAGTTTAGAAAATCTGTTAACCTCCATGATAGTGATTCACCCTCCCCCCCCTCTCAGTATCTTTGGGAATCCTAACAATTGGTATCAAATCCTGGTCCTCTATTTTCAAAAGCCTAACAAGTTGAGGAAGATTCTAACACCGGTATAGATGGAAAACCTGAGAAAGCAATTGGAAACAACTCTTGCAGATTATGATGCAGAAAAGTTGAAAAATATGAAACTTGAAGATGATCTGAAGGCTGCACAAGAAATCATTCAAGGACTTCAAAAAAATCTCACTATTGCTAGGAACAAAATAAGAGAACTTCATGAGAAGATATAGAGTGATGATGGTGAAAAAGAAACTCTTAATGATCTTATAAGCAAGATGAAGTAAGAAAACATGACCTTTAGGAATGAGATGCAAGATATGACTATGAGGTTTTGTAAAGACATTGAAGACCGAAAGAAGAATGAAGATGACTTGACTAGGAGAATCAATGATGCTGGAAATGAAAATCTAAGACTTAGTCATGAAAATGATATGTTGAAGACAAAAATGATTAACTTGGAGCATGATAAAACTGAACTCATGAGACAGAAAGATTTCATAGAAAATGAGTTGGCTACTGCAAATCAACACAAGGAAAAATTCTAGAAAAGCTCAGAAGAACTTGATGACATGCTGAAAAATAAGAAACCTAATGGAGATACTAATGGTCTTGGCTTTGAAGTTGGTGAAAGCTCTGGTACTGCAAACAATCATGATCACAATAAATCGGTAAGACAACCTAATGCCTACAAATTTAATGGGAAATGCTTTAACTGTAACAAGTATGGTCATAGAGAAAATCAGTGTAGATCTAGAAACTATCAAAACACCAATACACCCACCGGTCAATGTTCTAAATGCAACAAAATTGGTCATAATTTAGAAAACTGCAAGATGAATGTAAGATGTTATGTTTGTGGAAGATTTGGACACTTATCTAATCAACGCAGAACACATACCGACATAGGATATGGAAAAGCTATTCAAAAAAATAATGTGACTTGTTATGCTTGTAACAAGATTGGACATATTGCAAAATTTTGTAGAAGTAAGGCACCACTGACAAATAACAAAGGACCTAGTTTGAAAGGTAAAGAGAAGGTTGAAGAAGTAAAGCAAGAATTTTCAAAATAATGGATTAGAAAGTCAGATCAGAATATTAATGAAGTTATTCCTTCATCGATAGAACATAGTATCACTCCAATGGCAAGAGATTCTTCATCTAACTAAAAAAAAATCCCTTGGGAGTATGGCACCAAATTGAAAAAACATGCTAGTTTACCCTCGATTGATGGTGAGAAGTTGAATTACTTCTTTACCGGTAGATGTGTTAAGTTTCACTTAACCGGCAGACATTTAATGTGGTAGTTGAAGGAAATGACATTATAAAGCAAGTGTTTTTTACTCTTTTTCATTCATTGAGCATTCAAAATTCCTTAGAGCACGGAAAACCCAAGCGAAGGCATCCACAACGAGAAGTGAAGCAAATCATTCAAGCATTCAAACTTAAAGGCAGATTAAGGTATTTATACAATGGCTTCCTCCTCTGCACTTGAATTCATTGCAAACCCTACTGTAATTGAAGTGATTAAATTCCCTAGGCCCGCATTTAAAATCATTCCCGAAGTAGCAAAGAAGGATGATACCCTAGGAGCATTTTCTAAAATACCCAAAGGAGTTGCTTATGCTGAGAAGCCTAGAATTTACATACATTATCATATTGAAGAACTAGGTGCTAATGAGATTATGAATATGTATAGGATAGTAATATGTGATGAAAATGGTAATGTAAAACCGGAACACAAGATAATTGAAACCCTAGGTTTTGTGGAGATACTTAGCATTCCTAATTTTCCCAAAGAGGTTATAAGGATTGTATTGAGCAAAGTTCATGGGGAGTTCTTTGGGCTAGATTCCATTCATAAGATAACAAAAGAAGCAGTTAGGGTAGTGACAGACTTACCTTCCACCGATAGCAAGCCTGACAAGACTAAAAAGGTTCCAAACGACACCGTAAGGACCCTAACTGATGCAACCTTTGACAAGAGATCCCTAAGAGTCAATGATGTAAGGGATATCAATGTAAGATTCATTAGCATGATTCTTGGATACAAAGCTACACATGCCAACAGATTAAACTCTGTTTCTAGTTTATGTATCAAGAGTGCTTATGACTTAGTAAACAGTAATGCAAAGATTGAAATATGCAAATGGTTAAAAGATGAGCTAATAGACAATCTGAAGAAACTTAAGGGTGACAAGAAAGGCACATTCAGATTTGGCAACCTACTTGTATGTCTATTGTTGTATATCACCAAGGAAGCTCCTGGTATTGGTTGAAAGGATTTTGGATTTGACATTCCGGTAGGAAAACAACTTTTGGATATTCTTAATAACATGAGAGATGATAGGGAGAAGAACATAATTGAACACTTTCAGGCACTGAAGGCTACAATGAAAATTAGGGAAAGACTATCTCAATCCATAGTTGATAAATATCAAAATGAGATATGTTTTGTTATAAAGAAGGATGAAATCTAGATGGAGGCAGTGATTCCAAAGATAGTTTGGGTTATAGAGATGGGTTATGAGGCAGATGAAAACATAATAGAAACATATGCAAAAGCTCTTCTAGAAGCCCCTAAAGAACCAACCGAAGAAGTATTTAGAAATGCAGAAACCATTGAAAGCAAAGTTCAATCACAGAAATGAATAAAGAAAACAAAACAAACAATTAGAAAGGCAACCAAATAGGCAAAAGAAATCAAGGAATATATATTGAATATGACTGGTATTAAGGAGAGCGACTTGGAAGGATTACAACCGGAAACACATCTTTCACTGGTTGGTACCTCCTTTGACAGTGAAATACCCACTGAATTCAAAAGGCTAGTAAGAAAAAGAAAACCTTCACTGGTACCCTCACCTGCTCCTAAGAGAACAAGACAGAAACAACAGGCAGTAAGGCCTCTGACAAAGAAATTAACACCCAGGAAGAAAAAGGTAAAACAAGTTGTCCCTCCTTTAGACAACCTTTTGAATGAAATAACTAAAGATGGTAACTTGTCAAATGTCAGCAAGTTGTATAACACTTTTACTAATGAAGAAAAGGAAAGCATAGAAAATAGTGTTATTCTACACTTAGATATTTATAAGAAATTCTTGATAGAAGTTGTAGATGATCTACCTAGTGACTTGTATAGAAGGTTAGATGAAAAAAAGGTTAGCAATTGTTGAATTGGACAAGAAGATAAAGATAGAAAAATTACTTGCAGTTCACCCAGTGCAATCAACAGAAGAGATTGATGAACTGATAAGTGAAGCAAATAGGACTGTATTTTCCACTAGTCACCGGTATGTAGCATTAATGGCTAGTAGAGTAAATGAGATCATTGAAGAGATAGCAGACAAATGGGATATCTTCTTTGTTGAGAAGGAAAAGCAAGAAGAACTTAAACAAACAAAGACTTTCAAAGTCTATCAAAAGGAAAAGGAAAAAGATAAAGGTAAAGGCAAGGTAGGTGGTCCTCCGAGCATAAAAGTAATAGATAACTCACCCCCACCTCCTTCTGATACTCCACCAACACAAACTATTGATACACCACCGATAATAGATAATGTGGAGAATATGGAAACTACACATGAGGATCCTAATCCTGATTCAGAGGTGTTGTATACCATGGATATTGACACACAAGAAGTCAACATGTGGTTGATAAGGAAACAACTTATAAGAGAGATGTGGCAAGTGAGCCACCAGTAGAAAACATTGCAGTTGAGACAAATATTGAGGATACAGTTGGAAACATTGAGATTTGGATTGAAACACACACTAAACTATCAACTGATCCCCTGGATGCTGGAAAGACAGATACCACATATGTACACACTAAAAAACCTACTGAGCAATCGGCTACTGATAAATCTATTGAGATACTGGCAGTAGATAGTTCAGAGGTACTTATAGAAAAACCGATAGAAAACACTAAGACACAATCAGAGAAACCGGCAATGAAAAGCACAGAGAAAACAACAGAGGTACATTCTGAAAAACATGAAGAGGAAAAGGTTCAGACAGAGACTATGCCACCGACAACAGCTAAGAAACCCAAACCTTTGCTAGTAGAAATGCAGACTCAAACTGATCTACCAGAGGTCAACATAAGCAAAGAGGTTACTCACACCAGTGGATTGCAAATTGTTAAGGTAGTTGGACAATCTTCTGGTTCCTCCTTAACAGAATTCAGACCGACAAATGTAACAAAGGTTTTACTAGATTCCATCAAGAAAATCATAGAGTGTAATGCATAGGCATATAAGGCTATTGATGACACAATTCCTTTATTGAAACTGATTGCACCTAAGTGCAATGTGGAAAATAAAGATTCTTTGATTCAACTAGACACATTGTCTAAGTACATCACCGGCAATCTTTTGACAGTTGATCAAATTAATGAGACATTCAGTGAGAAAATGAACAAGGAAAAAAGAAAAATTATTTGAAGAGAAAATAAAGAAGTGCATGGAACACATTGACACCCTCTTACTGGCACTAAAAAAACTAACGGAATTTAAGGAACTATACAGAGACACCTGCAAGACTAATCTTCTGACAGTGGATATTGACAAGGAAATCAGCATAGCACAAAAAGAAATAAATGATATAGTTGACAATCTCATTGGTTCATCAGAACCCATATTAGTTATAGAACAAGAGATAGTTGGTTTTGAGGAGAAACTTGAGAAATTGGAAAAAGAGAAGGAAAGAATAATATACAAAGCTAAGGAACTCAAATGCAGACTTGGTCCAAAACTAGACATCCTCATCTCTTTGAGAAAAGAGATTTCTGAGGCTCTTGTTCTAGGACTTAAGACACCAGAAGAGCAAATGCACATACTCACCAGTACCATCCAAAGGACAAAATTAGCATTGAAGGATAGTGAGAGGTTCACTAACAGCTTGAATTTTGCATTAGTGGATCTATATCAGATTGTAGCCCACCAGTTACAGGGATCCTGACAAGAACTACACTCAATTGACATTAATTGATAGCCTTTGTCATTGATGCCAAAGGGGGAGTAATAGAATGAGAAAAATGATTGATAGAAGAGATCATCTACTCAGGGGGAGCACACAATTTTGGAGCACACAGTTTTGGCAGATTATTTTGGACAACACATTTTTGGATACAATTTTGACTTTTTATCATGAGTGTTTCCATCAATGCCAAAGAGGGCGATTGTTGGAAAATGCACACTCCAATGAGAAATTTTAGGTGATTGAAGGTATTGTCATTCATGGCAACCTTAAAATCCTATGGCACCGGTAGGCCCCAGGACAGGCACCGACAAAGAAGATTACCGACACCCCAGCTGACAGGATTTTATTTTGTATTTAATTGTAAAATATTTTTGTAAGCCGACAAGACGAATTGTAATAGGACCCATATAAGTATGAGATCTTGTAGATCATGAATGTATGGAATATATGGAATGTAATAGGTAGATGCGAACATGCGAATATTAAGGCAGATTTTGGAATAAGTTTTATGGAAGTTGTATGAGCTTAAACTAGTATTAAACCTGGCATAGCAGATGCTGAACCAAAGCAGTACATGATATTGGATTTGCATAATCCATTTTTGTAAGTCAGTGAGACTTCCTTTTTTGTAATTAAGCAGTGAGCTTTAGGCAGTTGGCCTTCCTGCATCTGCAGGCCCCTATTGTAAGTAATATTCATTTATTGGCCAGTGAGTGAATATTGTGGGTCACAAATCCCACCGAGGTTTTTCCCACACTGGGTTTCCTCATTAAAAATATTATGTTATGGTGTGCTTTCTATGTTGTGGTTATTGATCTTATTTACTGCATTATTTCTGGTTTACCGGTACACTGTTTTGGAATGCAATTTGTTTACTAAGTTTAGAAAATCTGTTAATCGACAAGATACTAATTCACCCCCCCTCTCAGTATCTTTGGGAATCCTAACAAATCAAATGATTAGCACATGTTAACACATCCTCCAAAGTCGTCACCAAATGTAATGTGTAGATCTAGGCAATATAACTCATCAATTAGTCAGCAAAAAGACATCTTCCAATGACAATTATTCCATGTTGATCTCTAGACACCATGGTGTGACCCAAAATAATATTTTAACTCATTCTTTGATGTATATCCTGTAAGACAACTCAGATAACCAGAGGACAACTGAGGTGGGGGGTGAATCAGTTGTCATCGGATTATAGAACTTTAAGCATTTAAAACCTTATTAGCGAAACACATAAACTTAATATCAGAATGTATAAACCAAATACCAAAATGATTGATAAAGCATTTAAATATAAACATAAATCATAGAACAGTTACCATCCATCCATAACACATGACACCAAGATTTGTACATGGAAAATCTGATAAAAGGAAAAACCACGATGGGAAGTCTACCCACAGTTAGACATTACTTTTGCAGCAAGTATTTGATTACAATATGAGGGCCCTGAACATGCAGTAAGGCCAATAGCCTAGAGTGCACTGCTCATCACAAAAAGGAACCTCATTGTCTAAAAACACATCAGACTACAATCCGGAAGGAAGAGTGAACTGCAAGTATAGCATCTCCTATGCCTGAGTACAGTTCCAGTTAAGCTCAAAACCGGAGGCCTTAAACCTCTCTTACAAACCCAATTCAATCACCTATGATCGATCAAACCTTCTACATATGATTACAACATTATTCACACGCAAATCATCCCATAACCTTTTTCTATCAACCCATGATCTACAAAGAGATCTTACATCATATTTATACGAACCCAGGACCTAAACAATTAGGTCAGCCACCTAAAAAATAATACAATAAATTCATAACATAAACCCATAATCCAATGATCAACCAAGTTGGTTTAGGTCGAAAACAATGTAAACCAATTATTAAATCCTGCCAATAACGCATCAAGAACATCCTCCAACATGTTACAGAAATCGGACCATAACCTAGATAACGTTGGACCCAAAATAGGTCATCTTAAATCAAATCCAACACCATCGATGAATTGGAACACGAACATGATAACCAATAGCATCCTAAAATACATCTAGAAGTCGCACCAACACCACTTATTATATGCATCAAAAGATCTTCAACAAAGATCTGTCAGTAAAACCCTTACCGGTGACCAAAAGGATTACTATATCAAATGATAGCTCCTGAGTCATCAAATCCTGAACCAACTGATTGCGATACACATCTTAATAGTATGAATGATAGATCCAAACCAATTCCATAAACCAAAGCACACTGGATCCTACTGGATCAATAACATAATCAACCACTCTACTGGAACCAATCGAAACTAATAAACAACCAAAATAACCGGTGTTGCCATCACTGACAAAACATCAATGCAACACATAATCAATTCCTCTAAATTGCCAACATATCCAACCAAAATGCATGATCCAAAAAAGATAATCCAATCGGAGACACCAAACCATAACATAAATGAATATAACAAACATAAATCGACATAGCTCACTTGCAAAATAGAAACAGCACCAAAAAAACATGCTGAAAATATTGCGCAAACCACATAATTATGTCCACTAAATAGCAAAATAAACTTTAACATATCCAAAGGCCACCAAATACTTTCTAAGCTAGTTTGACAAACTCCCCAATTGTTAGATAATAGTAATAACTAAATTCTATAATCCACCAACCAAAAAACAAGTCGATGTGAGACATTAAAACCTCCTTTCCAATATTGTTGCAACCAACACCAAACACAAGACAAAACAAGAACATATCCAAACTAGAATTCATTCAGACAACCATACAATCTCATATTTCCAACAATCTCCCCCTTTGTCATTGATGGAAACACTTGAACACATCAAATCCTCTCTCCCCCTTTCACATCAAAGATAAAAGGCACTACACAATATACTGATCACCCAACACATACTCTTTTACTCCCTCTAAGAGAAGCAACAACATCAATCTAGGAGATAAAGGATAATCTCTAAATCTCCTTATGGAAAGATGAAACTCTATTATGCATATAGTTAGAGAAAGGAGGGACAATAACCCCTAGTTTTGCCTGAGATACTCAAAATTATTCTTCACCAACACCTTAGTGAAAATGTCTGCAACTTGTTCTTTTGTAGAAATACACTCCAATATAACTATTTAAGATAACTAAAGTTTCTCATTTTTTCCCATGAGGATGAATTATAATGCTATATCAATGGAATGTGTCTTAATGGACTATTTTGTTCACTTGCATTGATTTCCCTATAAGATTATCTCAATTAATGATTCTTTATTCACCTCATCATTATGAAGTTCTTTATAGCATATGTTGAGCACTCAACGCAACTTTAGCTTGCCCTATCACTCAAAATATAAATTGTTCAATTGAGAGGGTGAATATATTTCTTAAGGATATGCTATTGTATGTATATCATGCACTAGTCTAGGTGGGAGGAGTGTTTTTACCTAACTAAGCTTTCTTATAACAATGGTAACAATAGACCGCTTGACATCAAATCATTTTGGGATTTATATGGTTTTCCTTGTTATACTTCATTGATTGGATAAAGTTGAGGATAAAGATACCCTTGCTATTAAGATGCTTCAAGATATTAAGTAATATATTTTTTAAAATAGAGAACCATTATTGACTAATCTAAATATGAAAAATGAGCATGTCAATGCCATGAGATTAGATCAACACTTTTCAATTGGTGATCATGCATTCTTGAGAATGTGTATGCATAAGCATCTAGTATATTATGAGAGAGTATCTAAGATAATACCATTTTTTATAAGATATTTTGAGACCTTTGAGAGGATTGGACTAGATTCTTACTAATTTTCCTTACCAACTACTTTATCACACATCCATGATATTTTTCATGTTTATAATCTGAGGTAGTATGTTCAATATGTGGCCCATTTTATTAACAGGGGTGTCTTATAGGTCAAGGATGATGGAGATATTTATTTGGAGCATTTCCATATTCTACTATATTAGAGGTTGAACCTTCAAAGATAATAACTAGACTAGATAAGGGTTCAATAGTACTATCTTTGGTAATTCAACAACTACTTGGGAGGATTATATGTAGTTAAAATTTCTTTATCCTTACTTTTTTGTATTACTCCAATATTAATATTGGTTTTAGAGGAAAGTGATGTAAGGAACTAGGTATATGTGCCTCATTTTGGTGATCATTTTAAATTTTATAGCATACTTGAAAATGATGTTATTTTTGTATTACTATTGAGATGAACGAATCATATAGTTTAGATTTATGTGTATTTGGAATTTTATATGTTTGGTATCATGTTATTTTCTTCTACTAGTATCATATTTGGCAATGACATTATTATTAACAATCAACAATTTATATGAATTATATACTTAGATTTAATTACATAAGTATATTTTTGTACTTTCAATTACTTGTGCTTTAGCTTGACTATTTTTATTATGACATATAATTTATCTTATGCTTGGTGAGTTCAATTTTTTGATTATTTATTATACATCTATATATCTAAATCATGCTAATGTTAGATTATTTTTAACTAGTATATATATTATATAATGTCAGACTTGTGTGAATATTGATTGTTGTCACTGATGTCAAACCAATTATCTAGTTTGGTTTAGATGATATATGCAGATGGTACGTGTAGATGATGTATGCAATTTTGGTATGCTGGAAGTAAAGTATGTGATATGATGTAGTAAGGTGTAGATGATCTACTAGAGTACTTTCCAGAAGATCCTCATCTCTAGAATCCTAAGCTATTCTTATTATGGTCCTAGTATCAGTTGTGTGTTGCCATTGGTTATGTCAGTTATATTAGTTGTATCTATCATATTTTGTGGTCTGACATCTATGGTATGCATGGTATTTATATTTTGGATTTTGGATTTGATGTACTTAGATTTTTGTGCTTATGGGTCTGTATCTATGGGTCTGGTTGACCCTTTTTCTATTTCGGTAATTAAGGAATGTGAATTGATGAATAAATTGTGTAAAGGAAGCATGTAGAGATCTTGTGGAGGCCGACCAAGTTATCATTTTTTTCGGTTCTCTTTAGTGGATAATGTGTTGTTCTGAGCAGCATATTTCTTAAGCTTGGCCAATATATTATCCTAGTGTGTAATCTTTCCAGTATGTGTGTGTGTGTTCTCTTAACAATATGAGAGAGGTGTGGATGAAGAGTGTGTGAGAAGTGGTAGGTAAGGGTGAATTTTGTAGTGCGAGTTGTGGACAATAAAACAGTTGGAGCAAAGTTAGTGTGTGAACAACATTGCAGCAATCCCTTACCAAATCTGCTGCAAGTGATTGGTTAGATAGAGTAGTGCAGCAATCCTTCACCAAATCTACTACAGGTGTTTGTGGATAGTGGTACAGATATATTTTACTAGATCTGTTGTAAGTTTTGTAAGTTGAGATCTAAGATTAACCTAGAACTGATTTCATGCATATGGAGATTCAACTTTCCTTAGTTCATTTATATCTATTGTAGTGAGCATTCCTACAATGAGCCATTTTTGTATTCTGGTAGTGAGCCACCCATTTTGTAAACACCATATAACTAGTTATATTATCTTGAGAGTTAACACTCTTTGTGGTTTTTCCCATTTGGGTTTTCCACGTATAAAATCCAGTGTTCCTTTATGGGTGTGTTTCTTGTTTATTATGCACTTGTTATTTCATGTTGATGAGCTTAATTGATAATATTGGTATATTAGCAAAGGTTAAGTAGTTGTGAAAAGTTTTAGAATTTGTGGGAATACTAATTCACCCCCCCTCCTAGTATTCTGGTCCTTTCAACCAATCCAACACACACACACACACACACACACACACACAGATATATATATATATACACATACATGTATATATACATATGTATATATATACATGTATATATACATATATATACATGTATATATGTATGTATGTATGTATGTATGTATGTATGTACATACATACATACATACATACATACATACATACATACATGCATGCATATGTATACGCATATATGTATGTGTATGTGTATGTGTATGTGTATGTGTATGTGTGTATATATATTCCTTCTGCTATTTTTTACAAATATTTTCCTTGAGCATGTAGGCATAGATTTCTCTAATGGTGATTGATTAGAGTTTTTAATCCTCACCTTTTGCATTATTTCAATATTAATAATAGTTTTAGAGGAAAGTGATGTAATGAACAAAGCATATGTGCCACATTTTGGTGATCATTTTTAGATGTTATATCATACTTGCAAATGATTTTATGTTTGTACTACCATTGAGATGCCTGAATATTTTTTTTACATTTATATGTGTGAATGTAATTTTATATTTTTGGTATCATGTTATTTTTTTCTACTAGTATCATATTTGACAATAATGTTATTGTGGATGGCCAACAATTTTATATGAATTATATACATAGATTTACTGACTTGTGTGGATTTTCTGTGCTTGGACTTATTGGTGCTTTGGGTTGTCTATTTTTATTATGACATGTAATTCATCTTATGTTTGTTAAGTTTATTTTTTTATTATTTATTATACTATACATCTATATATCTAAATCACGCTAGTGTTAGATTATTTTAGCTAGTTGTAACATCCCACTTGTGCCCTAGATACTTTGACGCTATTTTATGCATTGATACTTGTTGCTTAATATTGTGGAATGGTAATGCAGAGGTGGATGGATAATTAGGATGATTCAAAAATATGTTTTCAAATTGACCAAGATAGATACACATTTAAGGGGTTCTTTCTCCCAACTTACCCAACACACTAGGTTCCCTAGACCTAGTCAAAATTGAACCAACTTAGTGAGAACCAACAAAACACATGGATTCTCAAGGGAAGCCATTTAAAAAAACTTAGGAAATTTATACAGACCTTTCCCATGAATTGTGATGTTATTTGACATGTGGGATGATGACATGCTTCACAACCACTCCAAATTCCTAGTAGCCCTCCCTTTTAGAACAATCATTAATATATTTTTATATAGAATAGATATTAGGAATATGAAATTATTTTTGTATACCCTTTTCATATTTATAAAAAATATATAAAAATTATCCTAGGGTGTTTTGGAGAGTATGCATCAAAAATTGACTTCTACTGCTGCTCTAGAGCCCCAATTAGCCTTATTTTACAAAGCAAGGGTCTTATTTTTACACTCCACAACTAAAAAAATGATATGGAAGGGTGTAACACATCCCCAAAAAACCATTTCAATATATTTTGGGAACCCAATAATTCATATTTAACACAGACCCACTCAAACCCTCACTTCTTCAACCTAACACATGGTGATGCTAGGCAATCATTGCACCAAACATGCTTCAAAAGTTGACCCTTGCAAAAAATGAAAGAAAACCACTTTTATAACCCCTATATATAATATTCCATGATATTTGGACTTCTTATCTCAATGGAATGGCAAGTTATTCATTTTTCTCAGTCTAAGCCCTTAAAACTAGGGTAACAAGGCAAATTTTAGAAAAAACACTAACCAAATGCACAAATTGAAACCAAAACCCACAAAATTAGTCTTGAATGAAAGGTAAGACACAAATATTTCCAAAAATTTCATCCTCACATTTTTATCTATATGTACAAAAAAGTTATGCATGTTTTAGCAGCGCTATTGCAGGAATTTGCAGAGAAAACTTCAAAATTTTATTGATTTTCTTTCTCAAAACATACATACCAACTCTCCAACCATCATTCGACCTTTCCAAGGTTATTTTATACATTTAATAAATTTTTAAAACCAATCAAACTAACTTTCAAGCTACGTGACCTTTGGAAACGCTATTAACACCAAAAAGTGTAAAAGTTGCATTAGCAATTTTTGAGCAACTTTGACAACTTTTGCTCAATATACCCAAATGACTCAAAATATATTTATAACCACCAATCCATGTCAAAATGGACTTAAATAGACCAAAAATATCAACTAAAACCATTTGTGACCCCCTTGGAATAGTTTGACCAAGGTTGACCCAATCAAGACCTAGTAGGACTACAAGGCCTGAATGGAGTCAAAAACCACACAACTGAAAGGAAATGATTACAAATAACATGAAATGATCCATAGGACCTTATTTAGACACATTCAACATGAAATGAGACTAAAATCTCAAATTGGCCTCATAGAAGCATATGACCAATTAGGTTCTCCTGCACCAAATGGTGATTTAAAATGCTCATGTCAATGATTTGGCTTTAATCATGAGGATATATGAGTTGATTATCTCTTTTATGTATTAATGGAATGACAGAGTTATGCTAGGATTTCAGATTGACGAGGGAAGAAACTGAGCCTTAAAAAACACAAGAATAGAGACACAAAAGATTTATTTTATTATTTTATAAAAACTATTTTCAATACACGCAATTACAAAATAGGAGGATTTATCCTCACAGGCTGCAACACATTACAACTGAATTTTCTGGAAAACCTTTTTCCCACAATCCAAATTTTCCAACCCAAAAATTGTCACAAGTTTCCCCAAAATGAGTCATAAATAGCCTCCATATGATTTGGAGACAAAATTAAAAATTTGGTCGTCTAGCACCAAAACATGAAATTGGAAATTTTAAAATTGAAACAAATTCAAAAACTGGAAACTATCTGAAAAGTTGTCCAAATTCTGACAACCACAACTTTTGATCCGACGGTCGGATTGATGTGTTGTTTGAACCCCCAGAAATCTCTCTGAGTGAAGAATATACTAAGATTTAGTTGTGTTGATTCTCACCATTTTCAGGGTCGTTTGGGGCCATTTAGTGCCTCAAATATGACTCGAAAAAATTTTAACATATTTTTGGGAAACCAAAACTTGAATAACTTTCAAACCATGAATGATTTTGACCTAATTATTTCGCCAAAGTTCTTATTTTTTCTTTTTGAAGCTTCTCACAAATTTTGTCTCCATCCTCTTTTAAATTAAAATTTTCTAAAAATAGTAGGTTGGCAAGAAAAAACAACTGGAAAATTCTGGTAGTTGGAGTTTCTTATTCGCCTAAATGGGTATCTAGAAATGCAAAAAAAATAAAAGAAAACTTAACAAAAGGGGGAATTTTTTTTGGGTGATGCAGGATTGCCCTTACACCACTAGATGATCTTGCATCAGACACCTAGGGTAGTTTGAGAAGTGACTCCATCATGTCTCACCTTGTTGAGGAAAACCCAAATGGTCAACCTCTATTTAGACAACCATGAAGAATATTCAATGGGTCTTCCTTTCCACTTTACTATATATTCCTCATACTACCTGTTTCTAGTGCTCCTTCCCACATGGCTATCTAGGATTGCCTCAATTTCCTCCTTTTCTGAAGTAGATGCAGGGATTTTATATTATTTAATTACATGCCCCTCCTCTATGTCACCTTCATGATTTTTTTTTAATTTTCAATGTTGAACACACAAGAAATGTTGATTCCATCTGACAACTCTACCTCATATGTGTTCCCTGAATCATGTTTCTTGAGAATCTTATAGGTACCAAAATTATTCCTTTTTAACTTATTGTAGGTTCCCACTGGAAACTTTTCTTTTCTCAAGTGGACCGTCACCTTGTCACCAATATAGAACTTCCTATACCTCCTCTTCTGATCTACCTTCTCCTTATACTATATTTTCATCTTGTTAATGTGCTTCCTTACCTCTTCATGTAGATTCTTGATGTTTTCTACAAAGTCTTCAGGTTTGACACTCATATACTTCTCCTGGTCCATCTTCCTTAATTCTGGAGTGGTTCATGAACTATCTCCATAAAAAATTTGGAATGGTGATCTACCAGTGCTCCTATTGACATAATTGTTGTAAGCAAATTCTACCTATGGTAAGATCAAGTCCCATCCCTTGGGTTCATCTCCTACCAAGAATATTAGTAGGTTACCCAAACTCTTGTTCACTAATTCTATCTGCCCATAGCTCTGTAGATGGTATGCAAAATTTAACTTCAATTTTGTCTTTAATTTCTTCCACAAGGTCCTCCAAAAGTATCCAACAAACTTTTTGTCATGATTTGAAACTATACTTTTTGGTAGACCATGCAGTCTTACCACCTCTTTGAAGAACAAGTCAGCAATGTGGATAACATCATGGGTCTTCTAGCATGGGATTAAATGTGCCATCTTTGAAAACCTTTCAACCACCACATATATTGAATCATTTCCTCTCTGGTATAGGTAATGGTTGATATAGCCATGTATTCTATCTTACTCCTTTAGCCATCTAACATACTCTACAAATTTGAACAAATCTCTTCACATCCTATGATAACTGAGGCCAATAATAATGTTAGCTGATAATGGCAATGGTCTTATCTCAACCAAAGTGTCTTGCCATTCCTCCACTATGCTTCTCCTTGATCAGGTTCTCCTTCATGGAGCTCCTTAGAATGCATAATTGGCTCCCCTTGAATAACATGCCATCTTGGATTAAGAAGTCCATCCATCTTGTCCTATCCAATGTAATAGGCTCCTTACATTCTTTCCAAGGCTTTACAAAATCAAGTTCCTTGAGATACAATGCCTTGAGTTCATTGAACCCAACCACTTCAAATTGCATCTCTATCAATAAAATTTGCTTCCTACTTAAGGCATTTGCAACTCTATTAGACCTTCCACTCCTTTATACAAAAAATTCATTCGGAAGCAAATAGTGTCTACATTTCTTCAGTGCTTGAACTATTGTATAAAATTCTTGGTCATAAATATAATTTACTTTTTCTTTTCATCATTTAACTTTTCACTAAAATATGCAATAGGTCTATATTCCTAGCTCAAAATAGCTCCAATGGCATTACCACTGGCATCACAATCCACCTGAAACACCTTGTTGAAATCTAGAAGGGCTAAAATAGGTTGCTATGTCACCTTCTTCTTCAACATGTCAAAACTTTTCATTTCTCTCATACTCCACTTGAACTCTTTTCTATCCCCTCTTAATGTTTCAATCAGGGGTGCACAATTACTACTGAAGTTTCTAATGAACTTTCTATAAAAGCTAGCCAGACCATGGAAAGACCTCACCTCAGTAGCAACCCTTGGGGTAGGCCATTCCAAAATAGCCTTCACCTTCTCCGGGTCCATTTTAAGACCTTCTGTTGAGACAACAAACCCCAAGTACACTAACTCCGTCACAAAACTACACTTCTTTGAATTAATCAATAATTTCTCCTTTCTCAGATTCTCAAAGACTCTACGAATATGCATTAAATGCTCATCCAAGGTCTTACTGAAAATCAAAATATCATGTAGATACACAATGACAAACTTTCCCAGAAATTATTTCAGTGCCTCGTTCATGAGTCGCGTGAATGTGCTCGGTGCACTGGTTAGCCCAAAAGGCATGACAAACCACTTGAACTTGCCTTTTTTGGTTTTGAAGGTGGTCTTCCACTCATCTCTTTCTCTAATCTAGATCTGGTGATATCCACTCTTCAAATCTATCTTTGTGAAGTACTAAGCTCTACTCAAACAGTCCATAAGATCATCCATCCTTGGCAGGGGAAATCTGTACTTCATTATTATCTTGCTTATGGCCCTAGAGTCCGTACACATCCTCCACTCCCCATCCTTCTTTGGTTCTAGCACTGCAGGTACTGCACATGGACTCGGGATCTCTCAAATCAATCCTTTTCTCAACAACTCTTGAACTCGTTTGTTAAACTCTTCATTTTCTACTAGATTCATTTTGTGTGCTGCCTTATTTGGTAAACTGGCTCCCAGGATCAATTGAATATGATGAATGATCTTCCTCACTAGTGGTAAAACCTCAGGCACATTATCAGACACAATCTCCTAAAACTCATTCAATAAACCTGCAACTTCTGCGGGCACTTTTTTCTATCTTCTTTATCTAGTCTAGGAATCAAAGCGAAACATATAGGTTCATTTTTCATGCCTTCCAAAAAAATTCTTCCATGAATGAAATATTTTATGGCACTACTACATACCTTTTCTTCCACCTCCTTTAGGGGCTTCAACTTAAGGTGAACTCCATCCTTTGTTAAGGTATAGGTATTAGCATGACCATCATGTATAGCATGCCTATCAAACTTCCATGACCTCTCTAACAACATGTGACATGCACCCATGGGGATGATGTCACATGGTACCTCATCACAGTTACTGCCAATCTTGAATTTCATCAAACACTGCTCATTGACCAAAACTTTGTGGTCCTTCTGCAACTAGGCAATCCAATATGGATGTGGATGTCTTTCTCACTTCAGCTTCCACTTTGTAACCATCTCTTCAAACACCAGATTGTCGGTGCTTTCGCTGTCAATAATCACTTCACAACACTTATCCTCACATTTTCATGTGATGCAAAATAAATTATTTCTTTGATTTGGTTATTTCTCTTCATTTATTAGGGGTCTCTTGATAACTAGGGCCTCTCCCGTTTCAACATCATCAGAATGCTCAGACTAAGTTTCTTCATCTGCATGTCTAACTTGTGTATAGCCTTCATTCCTTATGTTTGTCCTTCCTTGGTGTTGTGGAAATTCATAGGCTCAGTGCCCTTCTTCACCATACTAGAAATAGGTTCCTTTGAAATCACCTCTCCTGGATCCTTTTCCAGTCTTCCTCTTCCTCTTCCTCTCTGTTCACCATTATTTTGATCACGGGGGCGATAGAAATTATCACCCTTCTGATTTTGGTTGGTACCCACGTCTTCATTTTTCTTTTGATCCTCATTTCAATTCCCAAAGGATCTTCCACCACCCCTTCCACCTTGACCTTTCCCTTTTTTCTTTCTTCCAAATCTCTTATTTAGTTTCTCCTCTACCTTAAAATCAAATCAATATGCTTGTTCAATATTAGCCATTTTGACCAGGCTCAACTCTTCTTGAATACTTGGCCTCAACCCATTAAGGTAATGAATGACTTTCTCCTTGTTGGCCTCGGCATGGCTTATTCTGATAATTATTTTATTAAATTCCTCCATATACTCCTTAACTGACTTGCTCCCTTACTTCAACCCTTGCAATGTCTTCAATAGATCCAACTCATAGTCCATTGGAATGAATTTCTTCTTCATCTTCTAAACCATTCAATCCCATCTAGTGATCTTCCCTTTTCCTCTCCAATTTCCTTCTAGTTGGACCTCTTTCCACCAAATATTTGCATGACCCTTCATCTTTATTTTTGAAAAACTGACCTGATTTGAGTCCTCTATCTCCTTGTACTCAAAATATTCCTTCAGCTCATTTATCTAATCAATCAGCTCTTTTGGGTTCAAGTTTCCAAAATAATTGGAAACTTCAATTTTGGGTCTCTTCTCAATCTGGGAAATGGCCCTTATTAATCGAACTTGATTTTGATCTATTGCTTCTTCTACTTTCTCCTTAGATGTATCTTCAATCTCCTCTTCTCAGACTAAACCCTCTTCTCAACTCCTCTTGCAATGCATCAATTTGTCTCTAGAGGACTCTAAAACCCTCATCTACCAAAGTGTTTCTTCCACCAGCATTTCTGACATGAGCATTTTGACCACTGTGCATCACTCTTGAAGGCATCTTGACCACAAGTCCTAGTGCAAATTGCCTCACATTTAATGATTTGTCCACATGCTCAGGAACAACATTCTCTAATACCACTTAATGAGGGCAAAACCTGAGACTTAGAAAATACAACTAGAGACACAAAAGATCTATTTTATTATTATCTGGAAACAATTTTCAGTATATGCAATTACAAAATAGGAGGATTTATCCTCATAGGCTGCAACACATTACAACTTATAGAATTTTCTAGAAAACCCTTTTCCCACAATCCAAATTTTCCAACTCAAAAATTGTTACAAATTTCCCCAAACTGGGTCCTAAATAGCCTCCCTATGATTTGGAGCCAAAATTACAATTTGAAATTTAAAATTTGACAGGCTGGTGCCAAAACATGAAATTGGAAATTTTGAAATTGAACCAAATTTGAAAACTAGAAACTTTCCAAAAAGTTGTCCAAATTTTGACAGCCATAACTTTTGATCCGACAGTCAAATTGGCGTTCCATTTGAACCTTTGAAAAACTCTTTGAGTGAAGAATATGCTAGGAATCCACTTTGTCGATTCTCACCATTTTCGGGGCCGTTTAGTGCCTCAAATTTGACCCAGAAGAATTTTTAATAGATTTTTTGAGAAACTAAAACCTGAATAACTTTCAAACCGTGAATGATTTTAACATGATTCTTTCACCAAAGTGCTTACTTTTCCATTTTGAAGCTTCCTGCAAATTGTTTTCTCTATCTTCCTTTAAATTAAAAATTTCTAAAAATAGTAGGTTGGCTAGAAAAAGAAGTTGGACAATTCTAGCAATTGGAAATTCTTATTTGCCCAAATGGGTATCCAGAAATGCAAAAAAAATTTTAAAAAAACTTAACAAAAAGGAATTTTTTTGGGGGGGGGTATTGTGGGATTGCCCTTACACCACCAAATGTTCTTGCATCATAGAATAATTACATGAACTTGACTTAGTGTATGTAGGGAGATTGTCATCCTCTGAGAAGGGAGGGAAAGTATCATTAGGTTGGGAGGTAATAGAAGGACTAAATGCCATGTGGAATTATATATGTAATTTGAGATTGTTGGAAAATGCACACTCCAATGAGACATTGTAGGTGATTGAAGATTTTGTCATTGATGGCAACCTTACAATCCTATGACACCGGCAAGGCAATCCACCGGCACCAACAAAGTCAGATTCTACACCAGCACACAATCCACTAACACCGGTAGTGAAAGGAAGCATACCAACATAGAAGCCGACAGGAATTTTGTTTGTAATTTATTTTGTTTGTTATTGTAAAATCATTGTAAGCCGACTTGGAAAATTGTAAAATGACTCATATATATAAGAGATCATTGTAGAACAATTATGTAAGCATGGAGGAATGTAATTAGGCGAAATAAGGCAGACCTATTATGTGAATTATAGGTTAAGGATTTATGTAAGAAGCAGAGCTATAAACCGGTACTGGATCTGGCATAGTAGATGCTATTTTGAAGTAGTACAAGACATTGGATTTATATAATCCATTTTGTAAGTCAGTGAGACTTCCCATTTTGTAATTGAGCAGTGAGCTCTAGGCACTTTGCCTTCCTGCATGTGCAGCCCCCTCTTGTAGTAGTAATATTCTCTTATTGGCCAGTAAGTGAATATTGTGGGTCACAAATCCCACCGAGTTTTTTCCCACACTGGGTTTCCTTGTTAAACTACTGTGTTATGGTGTGTCTTTCATGTGGTTGCTTTTATCTCTGTTTATTGCATTACTTTCTGTTTACCGGTATACAATATTAATATGTTCTACATGTTTTAAGTGAAGAAAATCTTATTACCAGTTAGATACTGATTCACCCCCCCTCTCAATATCTGTGGGAATCCTAACAATTGGTATCAGAGCTTGGTCCTCTATTTTCAAAAGCCTAACAACTTGAGGAAGATCTTGACACCGGTAGAGATGGAAAACTTGATGAAGCAATTAGAAGCAACTCTCTCAGACTATGATGCAGAAAAATTGAAAAATATCAAACTTGAAGATGATCTAAAGGCTACACAGGATATTATTCAAGCACTTCAAGAAAATCTTACTATTGCAAGAAATAAGAGAAGAGAACTTTGTGAAAAGATGCAAAATGAGAATGATGAAAGGGAAACTCTTAGTGATTTGATGAATAAGCTAAAATAAGAAAACATGACAACAAAGAATGAGATGCAGGATATGACTATGAGATTTTGTAAAGAAATTGAAGATAGAAAGAATAATGAAGAAGATTTGACTAGAAGACTAAGTGATGCTGCAAATGAGAACACCAGGCTTAGCTATGAAAATGATATGTTGAAGACAGATCTGATGCATGCGCAGAATGACTCAAATGAACTCATGAGACAAAAAGGTATCTTAGAAAGAGAACTGGATACTGCAAATCGACACAAAGAGAAATTCAAGAAAAGCTCAGAAGAACTTGGTGACTTGTTGAAGAATCTGAAACCAAATGGTGACACTAATGGCCTTAGCTTTGAAGTTGGTGAAAGCTCTGGTACTGCAAACACACAGGATCATAACAAACCGGTAAGACAACCTAATGCTTACAAATTCAATGGAAAATTCTTTAACTATAATAAGTATGGTCATAGAGCAAATCAATGTAGATCTAGAAATTATCAGAATACCAATACACCCACCGGTCAATGTTCAAAATGCAACAAAGTTGGTCATAATTCTAAAAATTGCAGAATGAATGTGAGATGTTATGTTTGTGGAAGATTTGGACACTTATCTAATCAATGTAGAACACAAACCAGCATAGGTTATGGGAAAGCTATTCAGAAAAACAATGTGACTTGTTTTGCTTGTAACAAAATTGGACATATTGCTAAATTTTGTAGAAGCAAGTCCTCACCGGTAAACAACAATGGTGCTAGTTTGAAAGGTAAAGAAAAGGTTGAAGAGGTAAAGCAATAATTCTCAAAACAATGGGTCAGGAAATTAGAACTAAATGTTGACAGGAATACTCCTCCACTGGCAGAACAACGTAGCACTCCACCGGTAGGAGACTCTTCATCTAATTGAAGAAAATTCCTTTGAGGGTTTGGCAATCAAATGTGAAACATGCTATTATTCCCTCGGTTGATGGTAAGAAGTTGAAATTACTTCTATACCGGTAGATAAGTTAAGTGATTACTTAACTGACAAGCATTAAATATGGTGGTTGGCAAATTAACATTATAAATCAGTGTTTTTGGCTCCATTCTACTTCATCAAGCATTCAAACATTCGAAGAGCACGAAAATTCCGAGAAAAGACATTTTCGAGCAAAGTAGCAAAGCAATTCAACAATCAATCATTCCTAAGGCAGAGAAAGGTAATTATAATCATGGCATCTTCTTCTGTACCTGAATTCATAGCAAACCCTACTATAGTCGAAGTAATCAAATGCCCTAGGCCCATATTTCAGTTAGTTCCTGAAATTGCTAAGAAGGATGATAATGTTGGTGCATTTTCTCAAATTCCCAAAGGAGTAGTTTTTGCAGAAGACCCTAGAATGTACATTCATTGCCACATAGAAGAATTAGGTGACAAGGAAATTAAGAACATGCATAAGACTGTAATTTGTGATGATTCCGGTAATGTGAAACTTGAACACAAAATAGTCAAAAACCTAGGATTTACTGAAATCCTCAGTATTCTGGATTTACCTAAGGAAGTGATAAGGATAGTTTTAAGCAGGGTTCATGGTGAATTTTTTTGGCTAGATTCAATCCACAAAATTACTAAAGAGGTAGTAAAAGCTGTAACAGGGTTACCCTCCACCGGTAACAGACCTGATAAGACAAAGAAGGTCTCAAATGACCTAGTAATGAATCTAACAGGTGCAACATCCGATAAAAGGTCTTTAAGAGTAAATGATGTGACTAACATCAATGTCAGATTCATTAGCATGATTCTAGGCTACAAAACAACACATGCAAATAGGTTAAATTCAGTTTCTAGTTTATGCATAAAAAGTGCTTATGATATGATCAAGGATAATGCAAAAATAGATGTGTATCAATGGTTGAAGGATGAACTGATTGATAATCTTGGAAAGATCAAGGAAGACAAAAAGGGAACATTTAGATTTGGTAACCTACTTGTCTATTTAATGCTGCACATAACAAAATAGGTGCCCGGTATTGGCAACAAAAATCTAGGTTTTGACATACCGGTAGGCAAACAACTGTCTGATTTACTGCACAACATGGGTGAAAATAGAGAAAAGAATATAAATGAATATTTTCAAGCATTGAAGGCCCAGATGAATACTAGAGTCAGACTTTCACAAGCAATTGTAAATAAGTATAAGGATGAAATATGCTTTGTTCTTAAGAAGGATGAGATTTGGATGGAGGTAGTTGTCCCAAGAACCATTTGGGTTACTGAGATGGGTTATGAAACTGATGATCTCATAATTGAAACATATGCAAAAGCCTTTCTAGAAGCACCCAAAGAACCTAAAGAAGAGGTATTTGGTAGTGGTAAGACTATTGAGAATCAAATTCAATCAAAGAAAAGGGTAAAGAAGGTAGAAGTAATAGTAAGAAGAGGATCTAGGCAAGCAAAGGCTATCAAAGAAGATGTACTTAAACAAACCAGTATCACCGAAGATGAGTTAGAAACACTTCAACTAGAAACTCAGCTTTCACTAGTAGAAACTTCTTCGAAAAGTGACATGCCAGCTACATTTAAAAGAGTTGTGAGGAAAAGAGAACCTTCACCGGTATCTACACCTTCGCCTAGAAGAACCAGACAAAAACAACAAGCAGTAAGGCCCCCAGCTAAGAAGACAACTCCAAAGAAGAAAAAGTTAACACCAAAGAAAAAGACTCAACAAAATATTGCTCCAATTAACAAACTTTTAAATGAAATAACAAAGGAAGGAAAGCTTAAGAACATCAAAAAATTATATGATACATTATTAGTTGATGACAAGGAGAAAGTTGAAAACAGTGTAATTCTACACTTGGATATCTATAAGAAATTTTTGATGCAAGTTGTAGATGAATTACCGACATAACTGTTTAAGAGACTTGAAGCTAGAAGGCAAGTTGTTGTAGAGCTTGACAAGAAAATAAAAATTGAGAAACTACTTGTTGTTTATCCTATTAACTCACCAAAGGAGATAGATGATATGATCTCACAGGCTAACCGAACAGTATTCTTAACTGCACAACGACATGTAGCACTTATGGTTGGTAGAGTAAATGAGGTTGCAGAGGAAACTGCTAATGCATGGGACATATTCCTTGTTGAGAAAGAAAAGCAAAAAGAGTATAGAAATCCTAAACCTATCAAAGTATATCAGAAAGATAAGGATAAGGGTAAAGGCAAGGTTGGTGGACCTCCGAGCATAAAAATAAAAGATAACTTATCCCCACTGCCCTTGGATACTCCACCGGTAGTTACAACTGAAGATCAACCACCTAATGAGAGTATATGGAGATACCACAAGAGGACACAAATCCAAACTCTGAGGTGTTATACATAGTTGACATTGATACTCAGAAAGTTAACATTGTGGTAGATAAGGACACAACTGGAAAAATAGATATGGCTAGTGAGGCACTGGTAACAGATAACACAGAAGGTAAACTGACATATGGTAACATAGAACAACAAGCAGAGCAAAAGGCTCCATCATAGCAACAGGTTCACATAGAGTCAGTACCACCGGCATCAGCTGAGCAAGACAAACCTTTGCTTAAGGAAATGGAAACACAAACTGACCTATCAGACGTCACCACAAGCAAGGATATTGCTCCCACCAGCGGGATACATAATGTTGGCACTTCAACTGTAGGATTCAAATCAACTAATGTAACAGAAGTTCTTTTGGACTCCATAAAGAAAATAACAGATTGTAGCTCACAAACATACAAGGCTATAGATGATACAATTCCAATTCTGAAGATGATAGCTCCAAATTATAATGTAGATAACAAGGATTCTTTGAGTCAACTTGACACCTTGTCCAAGTATATTACTGAAAACACTGTGACAGTTGAACAAATAAAAGAGGAAGCATTCAAGGAGAGATTAGAAAAGGAAAAACACAAATTCTTTGAGGAAGAAATAAAGAAGTGTACAAGACAATTTGACACACTTCTACCAGAATTATGTAGCACATTAAAGGAATTCAAAACTTTGTATAGAGATACTTGTAAGACTAACTTTTTGACAGTTGATATAGACAAGAAGATTAGCAAGATACAGGAGGAAATCAATCAACTAGCTGACAATTTCATCAACTCATCTGATTCATTTTTCAGTTTTTGAGCAGAAAATAACAGGTTCTGAGGAAGAACTATTAAAGTTGGAAAGAGACAAAGAAAGAATAAAAGGAAAGGCTAAAGATCTTAAATGGAGACTAAGTCCAAAACTGGACTACCTCACCACCTTAAGGAAAGAAATATCTAATACCCTGATTCAAGGACATAAAACACTGGCAGAGAAAATGCAACACCTCACCGGTACAGTTCAGAGGACAGAGGCCACAATAAAAGACAGCAAAAAGTTCATTGAGAGCTTGATTCTAGTTTTGGCAGATCTTTTTCAGATTGTAACCAACTGGTTACAAGGTTGAAACAGGAAACTACACTCTATTGACACTTTGACAACCTTTGTCATTGATGCCAAAGGGGGAGTAGTGGTATGAGAAAAATCCAATAACTTAGGGATCATCTGCTTAGGGGGAGCACACATTTTTGGTAACAATTTTTGGACTTCAACTTTTGGATACACTTCTGAATTTTTCTCATGAGCGTTGCCATCAATGCCAAAAGGGGAGATTGTTGGCAAATGCACACTCCAATGAGACATTGTAGGTGATTAAAGGTTTTGTCATTGATGGCAACCTTACAATCCTATGACATTGGCAAGGCAATCCACCGACACCAGCAAAGTCAGATTCTACACCGGCACACAATCCACCGACACCGGCAGTGAAAGGAAGCATACCGACATAGAAGCCAACAAGAATTTTGTTTGTAATTTATTTTTTTATTATTGTAAAATCATTGTAAGCCGACTTGGCAAATTGTAAAATGACTCATATATATAAGAAATCATTGTAGAACAATTATGTAAGCATGGAGGAATGTAATTAGGTGAAATAAGGAAGACCTATTATGTGAATTATAGGTTAAGGATTTATGTAAGAAGAAGAGCTATAAACCGGTACTGGATCTGGCATAGTAGATGCTATTTTGAAGCAGTACAAGACATTGGATTTATATAATCCATTTTGTAAGTCAGTGAGACTTCCCATTTTGTAATTGAGCAGTGAGCTCTAGGCACTTGGCCTTCCTGCATGTGCAGGCCCCTCTTGTAGCAGTAATATTCTCTTATTGGCCAGTAAGTGAATATTGTGGGTCACAAATCCCATCAAGGTTTTTCCCACACTGGGTTTCCTCGTTAAACTACTGTGTTATGGTGTGTCTTTCATGTGGTTTCTTTTATCTCTGTTTATTGCATTACTTTTTGTTTACCGATATACAGTATTAATATGTTCTACATATTTTAAGTTAAGAAAATCTTATTACCGACTAGATACTGATTCACCCCCCCTCTCAGTATCTATGGGAATCCTAACAGAGACTTGTATATTTGTGATAACCTTGTTACCATTAGCCAATGTTAAGCCAAGTAACCCTACTGGTCAATATAGGTGATTAGGGTTTTACCATCCTTTTCTTGGAATTGGTATTCAATTCTCTTGACCGAACAAACACACACACACACATATATATATATATAATTTGTTTATGCATGAATAGAAGGACACGTGATTGGCTGAAGTCCATACATAGATGCATTTTATTTTCCACAACAGTTTCAAACTATCTGTCAACATCTCTTCTTATTGCATCGTTCCCATTCCATCAATTCATTAGCAAGAAGGGGAGGATTTCCTCTTCATCGACACGACAGGTCTATTCTCCTCTTAGTTCACCATCTAGGGTGGGTTTGGTCTCCTCACAAAAGGTCTCTTAGCAGTGTGGTGTCGGTTCAGGTCGTCCCTCTCACTATTCCCATCCCGGGCGCCCAGTCAATTCCCTGGATTTAGAGAGGGGGCCATCAAGCAATCAATCTGGTTGGGTGTTTTATGGAAATCACTAGATACAATTCTATGGCACTGGTGGGAATACTCTACCCAGTAGGGGATACCCCCTAGGGGCCTACTATTGATAGTAGGTAGGATAGATATAATAGTTTAATGCATTGATACTTGTTCTGATTAATTAAAAAAATAGGTTTTCAGGACCCGAAACCTTTAACAAAGGAGATTAAAAGACACCAAAAAGTCCAGTTCTTAAGAACCACTTACAAAAAGACTAGCAAGAAAACCAGCAATCCAAAAGGACAGCTAAACAAACAACAACAAAGAAGCAAAGAAGGTGTTTACACAGTTATTTTCTTCAACAGGTCCTCTGCCTTTTTCACCAGCTCGTCGTAGGTGGCCTCGACAGCTTTGATCTTCCAGGTCCTTGTTAGGTTTCTTTTCCTTCTTTTTCCCTTTGGTATGGGTTCTAGGACCTTGGACTTCCCCTGTTCCTTCAGTATCCATGTCAATATCTAATATTTCCTTTTCTTCATCCAGTTTGCTGATGAGAGTGTTGGTGTTGTTTGCTGAAATCTTCAGGATGCTTAGACTCTATTCAACAATGCTCTTCGAACACTCCTCAATTTTGCTGACTTTTCTAATAGTATCCAAGATAGTTTGGTCATTAGTGTCAGCAAGATTTTTCCTTTCCAACAAATCCTTCTCTATTTTCTCAAACCTAGGGTTGAAGGCATCTCTTATGTTTTCGGCTTTAGCAACTTGCATTGATACTTGTTGCTTAATATTGTGGAATGGTTATTTGAAATGCTCATGAAAATTATTTAGCTTTAATCATTATGATATATGAGTTGATTATATCTTTTATCATTTAATGCAATGAAAAAGTTAAGCTAGGATTTTAGACTAACTACATGAGTTTGACCTAGTGTATGCAAGGAGATCGTCATCCTCCAAGAAGGGAGAGAAGGTATCATCGGGTTGAGAGGAATAAAAAGAAAGACTCAATGCCATCTGGAATTCTATCTATAAGTTGAGACTTGTAGAGTTATGATAACATTGTTACCATCAACCAATGTTAAGTCATGTAACCCTACTGGTCAATATAGGTGATTATGGTTTTACCATCCTTGTCTTAGAATTGGTAATCATTTCTTTTTACCAAACTATTTTGAGGTCTTTATCTTAACTCTTTATGTTCTTAATGATTAATGGAAACTTTCATGAAGTCATTTGTATAAATATTTAAAATATAAATTTTACGTGTGTGTGTGTGTGTGTGTGTGTGTGTGTGTCTACGTATACATATATATATTATCTATATATATAGGCATAAGTAAAGGGTTGTTTAAAAATATTTAATCACTTTAATATTTACGTGGCCTAATAGACCTTGCCACGATGATAGAGGCCTGGTCCCATGTTGAGTCCATATAATAAATAAGACTCACTTAGCATAAGATTATAATTGCAAGTTTTAATTGGCTCTTGGCCTATGGAAAGAAGGAATATGTCGCGGTCTTTTTAAATCAAATCATACAACTGCTTTCACATAGTAGAGAGACGGGAAGATAGCACAAGAATTGGAATCCAATGTAACAATTGGAGATTCATTTTAATAAGCTCAAAATTTCTATGAAATGAAATGGAAAATCTTATAACTATTTTTCATTAATCAAGATTAAGAAAATTGTTGGAATTCATAAGCCATATACGAAATTGAGAAGTGTATAATTTAACACATGGACTTTCTTGGAAAAGAAAAGACTATATTTTGAACTTTTATTAATATACCATCATATTTAGAACCATATGCTTGCGTAGCTACACACTGGTGTGGATTGGGTACTATTGAAGCCAGTGTTCATAGTGCATCAATACATGAGGAATGAATTTCTCTTTTGTTTACGCTAGCAAACATCTAGTTTGCGTATTTTTTCTTTCTCAACTTTGAGTAGTTTTGGAAAAGAAAATAAATAAATAAGATGGGGAAATGAATACAACTTCTCCTTTGCATTTAAAAGCTTATATCTCTGTGAGTTAGAAATGTAAGAGAATAATTGTGATGTAGGAGACTTCAGCTAAAACCCAAACACATACTCCATTCTCAGACAATAATGATAAGAAGTTCAGGGAAAACAAAATAGCACCTACAAACTTTCTATCAGAACCATGATAGGAATAAAACAGAATAGAGAATAATAGAGTCTGTTAACAAAAAACTATTTAACTATTCTCTCAGCACCTAGTTACATAGGAACAAAAATAATCAACAAGACAACATATGAATGCCCAAAACATAAAATTTACTATTACTCAACAAACGGTGGTGATTACATACAAAGTTAGATGATTACATATAACAATCAGAGCATACCCCAACTTGGGTATCTCTAGTTCTGCATTGATTATACACTTCGACTTCTAAACCCCCTTCTAACACACTCACTTACTAAACCACTCTCTCCCTTTTAAGCCTCAGTTTGACTATTTAAAATACTTGATTCAATTTTTGTTGGCAATATGTTGGATTTGGTTAAGTATTTTCATTGATGTCAATATTAGGACCCGGAAGGGAACTGAGAGGGGGGACAAGCGTGAATCAGTTGACTATGAATTTCAACCCAAATACAACTTAATCAAACTTGATACTTAATACTCATAAACCAAACTTAATGTTGGTTAATAGATTAACAGTTAATATCAATACTAGTGAAACTTAATGCATGAAACAGAAAGAGAAACAACATCCACAACACATAACACATAGATTTTAACGTGGAAACCCTGTAAGGGGAAAAACCATGGTGGGAAACCTTACCCACAATCAGATGATACTACTGTAGATAGTATGTGTATACAAATGGGGTCTGCACATGTAGAAATGCCAACCGCCTAGAGCACACTGCTCAAATGGGAGTCACAATGACTACAGTAGGATAGTTAAATCCTAGAATAATGTACTGCTCAAAATAGCATCTCCAATGTTGGATTCAGTACTAGTTAAGCTCTGATAATCACCTTCAAACCTTCCTTGGACCTTCTCTATGGTCTGCTCATACAATCTTCAATATTCACACATACCATGTCCCATATCCTATATCTCATCAATTGAGATCTTACATATATACAAAACCTAAGACCAAATGTGTAGGTCGGCTCACTAAGAATATTACAATAAAATCAATTACAAACAAGTTAAGATGTGATGCATCATGTCAGCTCAATACATTTACAATAATATCCAATCAATAATTCATCTCCATAACATGTCGTGCTGATCTGGGATAGATAATGCATACCGGTCCATAACCTAGACCAATTTTCCGGTAACAACAAATATGTCAACCCAATTAGACCATTAACCAAAATACCAAAACCAAGTATCCAAACCATGTCTTCGACATAACCAAGTGATCTCCAGATGATAACAAGTCATCCTCAATGTCGATGAACAATATAACCTATCAATGAACAATATACTGGTGACTGTGTATAAGTCACTGAACTTGTTGGTGAACACAATGTGCCGGTTCAACATAACCAAAGATCTCTAGAAGGATAAGTGTTGACATCAATGACAAAACTAATGCAACACATCCATAATACCAACAATCTCCCCCTTTGGCATTGATGGCAACACAAGATGGAGAAACATCTAAGTGCCAAAACAGAATGTCAAAAACCAAAAACCAACAATCTCCAAAATAGATCAATACCAGAAATCAAAATCAAAATGCAGAGAGTATGTATATCTCTCCCTCAATGAATAATCTCTTCCCCAAGGATAATGTTTCCTAAATACAATTTTTTTCCATAGATATCTCTCCCTCTTTGATATCAAATGCCAAAGCAATACAAATATCAGAACATATAACCAACTAATATGACCAATTAATATAACCAACTACTCCCCCCAAGAATAGCTCTCCATCAAAGCCAGAAAAAGGTTTCTCTGTTATTTTTTGCCGGTTTGATGCCAATATTCAACGGTATAAGTCTCTACCAGTGAGGGTATTACCCCAAGCTACTCTCTGAGATATTCAAACATTTCCTTAGCCAAAGGCTTAATAAAGATATATGCAATCTTCTCTTTAGTATTCACATAAACCAATCTTGCTTCTTTTGCTTCAACATTCACTTTCAGAAAATTATATTTGATAGAAACATGTTTAGTCTTAGAGTGGAATACCGGATTTTTTGACATATCAATTGTTGTTGAATTATCACAATAAATGATTATAGGTTCTTTGCATTTTACCTTGATGTCCTTCAACATTTTCTTAATCCATAATACCTGAGTACAATTAGTTGTTGTTGCAACATATTCTGATTCTACTGTTGATAATGATGTACAACTATGCTTCTTTCTCAACCATGAAATCAATCTACTACAAAGAAAGAATGCTCCGCCAGTGGTGCTTTTTTTGTCATCTACATCTCCTGCCCAATTTGCATCGGTGTAAGCACATAAATCAAAATTTTCATCTTTAGGATACCATAAACCAAGATTTGTTGTGCCTTGTAGATACCACAAAATCCTTTTTACTGTTGATTCATGATTTTCTTTAGGATTACTCTGAAATCTTGAAACAATGCATACTACATTCATTATATCAAGTCTTGTTTGTATCAAATACAGCAAACTGTTAAGACCCAGAGGCAGCTGAGAGGGAGGGGGTGAATCAGTTGTCTATTAATTTCAACCCAAATATAATAGAACCAAACTTAGTGCATAATACCGGTAAACCAATCTTAATATTGGTAGATAGTTTAATAGTTAATAACAGTACCGGTAAAGTTTAATGCATGAAACAGAAAGACAAATAACATCCACAACACATAATACAGATATTTGTACGTGGAAACCATATAAGGGGAAAAACCACGGTGGGAAACCTTACCCATAGTCAGATGATACTACTATAGATAGTATGTGTGTACAAATGGGGTCTGCACATGCAGAAAGGCCAACTGCCTAGAGCTCACTTTTCAATCACAAAATGGGAGTCACACTGACTGCTATTGGATGTTTAAATCCAATGATAATGTACTGCTCAAAATAGAATCTTCATATGTTGGATTCAGTACCGGTTAAGCTCTGGTTGTCTTCTTCATAACTTCCTTTAATCTTCAAATGATGTTTGCATGTATAGCTCTTCTTATATTCTCATATACCTTATTACATTCCCTTTCACACCTTCTACATAATCTCACAAATGAAACCAAAACCTAAGACCAAATTTGTAGGTCAGCTCAATAAGAATATTACAATTAAATCAATTGCAAATGAATCAATATGTGATGCATCATGTCGGTTCAATGTATTTACAATAATAACCAGTCAATAAAACATCTCCATAACGTGTCATGGTGATCTAGAATAGATAACGCTTGTCGGTCCATAACCTAGACCTATTTGCTGGTAACAACAAATATGCAAACTCGATTAGACCAATAACCAAATTACCAAAACCAAGTGTCCAACCGATGTCTTCGACATAACCAAGTAATTTCTAGATGATAATAGATCATCCTCAGTGTCGGTGAACAATATAACCTATCGGTGAACCAGATACTGGTGACTTTGCATAAGTCACTGAACATGTCAGTGAACATAACCAAAAGATCTGTAGTTCACAAGTGTTGACAAGTGTTGACATCAATGACAAAACCAATGCAACACATCCATAATAACAACAATCTCTCCCTTTGGCATTGATGGTAACACAAGATGGAAAAACCATCTAAGTGCCAAAGCAGAAATGCCAAAACCAAAGACCAAGAATCTCCCAAAGAGATCATTAACCGGAAATCAAAATACAGATACAGAGAGTAACAATATCTCCCCCAATAAATAATCTCTCCCCAAAAGATAAAGTGTTTTTCCATAGATATCTCTCCCCCTTTGACATCAAATGCCAAAGCAATACAAAACCAAATACAATCAGTTCATAGAACTTATTACAAATACCAATTCTTATAACCAAATTTATTCAATCTACTCCCCCTGAGAAGTAGCTCTCCTTCATCAAAGCCGGAAAAATATTTCTCGGTTAATTCTATCGGTGAGGGTATAACTCCAAGTTGCACTCTTAGATATTCAAAAGTTTCCTTAGGCAAAGTCTTAGTAAAGATATCTGCAATCTGTTATTTAGTATTCGCATAAACCAATTTCACTTCTTTTGCTTCAACATTCTCTTTCAGAAAATTGAATTTGATAGAAACATGTTTAGTTTTAGAGTGAAATACCGGATTCTTTGATATATTTATCACAGTAAATAATTATAGGTTCTTTGCATTTTACCTTTATGTCCTTCAACATTTGCTTAATCCATAATACATGTGTACAATTAGTTGCTACTGCAACATATTCTGATTCAGCTGTTGATAGTGATGTACAACTTTGTTTCTTGCTCAACCATGAAATTAGTCTACTACCAAGAAAAAATGCTCCGTTGGTGGTGCTTTTTCTGTCATCTACATCTCCTGCCCAATTAGCATCTGTGTATGCACATAAATCAAAATTTTCATATTTAGGATACCATAAACCAAGATTTGTTGTGCCTTGTATATACCAGAAAATCTTTTTTACTGCTAATTCATGATTTTCCTTAGGATTACTCTGAAATCTTGAAACAATACATACTGCATTCATAATATCAGGTCTTGTTTGTGTCAAATACAATAAACCTCAAATCATAGATTTATATCTTGTCGAATTAACATGTGTTGATTCATCCTTCAATGATAGTTTATTAGTTGTAGTCATAGGAGTAATTACCGGTTTAGAGTTTTCCATACCAAATTTCTTTAGCAGTTCTTTCAAGTACTTTGATTGATTTATGAATATTCCTTTATCAGTCTGTGAAATATGCAATCCTAAAAAGAATTTTATGTTGCCAAATGCACACTCCAATGAGAAATTGTAGGTTATTGAAGGTATTGTCATTGATGGAAACCTTACAATCATATGACATCGGCATACTCTACACCGATATATAGTTCACCAACAACAAAAAGAAAGATTACCGACACCATGGTCAACAAGAATTTTGTATAAATATATTTTGTATTTAATTGTACAAAATTTTGTAAGCCGACTTGGCGGATTGTAATATGACTCATATAAGTATGAGATCATTGTAGATCATTTAGGATGTGATAGATAGAAGGATTAACGTAGACCTAATATGCGAATTGTAAGGCAGATATTGGATAAGAATTTATGTATATTGCAGAGCTTAAATCAGTACTGAATCTGGCATAGTAGATGCTGATCTGAAGCAATACAAGACATTGGATTTGTATAATCCACTTTTGTAAGTTAGTGAGACTTCTTTTGTAATTGAGCAGTGAGCTCTAGGCACTTGGCCTTCTTGCATGTTCAGGCCCCTATTGTAAACAGTAATATTCCCTTATTGGCCAGTAAGCGAATATTGTGGGTCACAAATCCCACCGAGGTTTTTCCCACACTGGGTTTCCTCATTAAAATATTGTGTTATGGTGTGTCTTTCATGTTGTGGTTGTTATTCTTATAAATTGCATTAATTCTGGTTTACCGGTACACAGTTTTGAATTGCTTCTTATATTATTTAAGAAATTTCACTTACCAGTCAGATACTGATTCACCCCCCCTCTCAGTATCTTTGGGAATCCCAACAATTGGTATCAGAGCTTGGTCCTCTATTTTCAAAATCCTAACAGCTTGAGGAAGATCTTGACACCGGTAGAGATGGAAAACTTGAGAAAGCAATTGGAAACAACTCTTTCTAACTATGATGCAGAAAAGGTAAAGAATATCAAACTTCAAGATAATCTGAAGGCTACACAAGATATTATTCAAGGACTTCAAGAAAATCTTACTATTGTAAGGAATAAGAGAAGAGAACTTTGTGAAAAGATGCAGAATAATGATGATGAAAAAGAAACTCTTAATGATCTGCTAAACAAGCTGAGACAAGAAAATAGTACAATGAAGAATGAGATGCAAGATATGACTATGAGATTTTGTAATGAAACTGAAAATTAGAAGAAGAATAAAGAGGACTTGGCTAGAAGACTGAATGATGCTGGAAATGAAAACACAAGACTCAGTCATGAAAATGATATGTTGAAGACAGACTTGATGCACACACAAAATGACTCAAATGAACTCATGAGACAGAAAGGAATCTTGGAGAGTGAATTGGCTGTTGCAAATCAACGCAAGGAGAAATTCAAGAAAAGCTCAGAAGAACTTGTTGACATGATGAAAAATAAAAAACCTAATGGTGATACAAATGGCCTTGGCTTTGAAGTTGGTGAAAGTTTCGGTACTCCAAACAATCATGATCATAGCAAACCGGTAAGACAACCTAATGCTTACAAATTTAATGGGAAATGCTTTAACTATAACAAGTATGGTCATAGAGCAAATCAGTGTAGATCTAGAAATTACCAGAACACTAATATACCCACTGGTCAATGTTATAAATGCAACAAAGTTGGTCATAATTCAGAAAATTGTAGAATGAATGTAAGATGTTATGTTTGTGGAATATTTGGACATCTATCTAATCAATGCAGAACACATACTGGCATAGGATATGGGAAAGCTATTCAGAAAAATAATGTGACTTGTTATGCTTGTAACAAGATTGGACATATTGCAAAATTTGGTAGAAGCAAGACATCACTGACAAACAACAAAGTGTTGGCGGCACATATAAAATTTTCATTCTATATGTCTCCTTGTTTGAGTTATGTCCCCATCTGGTTTGTTGGCTGAGTCATTTGCTTAGAATTCCCCACGTAGTTTAGTCTTTGTTGTTTTCCTTAAGTTGCAATATGTTGAACTTGAACCTTGAACTTGAAGCTTTTTGCTTCAAGGTTCAAAGTTCAACAGGCGTCGTTTTAAAAGTTTTTCCTCCTGCACGGCTTTAAGTCTTCTTTAGTTTTTGTCAGCATTTAGCATTGTTTGAACCTTGAACTTGAACCTTTTGGTTCAACGTTCAAAGTTCAATATTTGTCATGTTTATGTTTTGTGTCGCGTTTATTCCTCAAGATTCAGAGTTCGCTGTTTAGGCTTCTTGGAGATCATGTGACTTGGCATGAGGTGGCGGCGCGGATTTTAAGATATGATAAATGGCAGCAAAGAAGAGGAATATTCTTTCTTTAATGATTTAAAATATGTCATTTATAGCAAGTGTGGTGTGGGGATCCATATTGTCAAATACGAAGTGACTTAGCATTTAATGCATGCTCAAATATGATCATTTCAGAGTAAGGTGGCACGAGTGAAGAGTAATGAGGACAATTCGTGGTAATCATGGTTAAGATTTTTTTGGCATTTAAATTGAGTAGCTGTCATGTCGAGATTATCATTTTTTTTGGTTAAGTGTTAAGAAGAGTTTGTGGAGCGGGGAGAAATAGACTATGACAGGGTTGTTTGCAGATAACAGAGGAAGGTATGCTCAACAACTTTCCCAATTTTTGTAGTTTGTTTTAGAAAAGATTTGGATATTTTCTTAGCTATTTGTTTTCATTTCCCTTTTCTTTTTTGTCTGGGTTAATTGGAGAAAATCACGAGCTAAACATGAGGCCCACTCTACCTAAATTAGTGAATTCTTCCTCCCTTGTAAGTTTCTTACTTGAGCTGGGTGATACGGCTTTAGTTCAATTAGATTTAGATGATTTCCTAGAAAGAGTATGGAATCCAGCTGTTGATCCTATGATGAGAGACATTGCACAGAGTGGTTTATTAGAAGCAGTCGCACTTCCCATAGTTGCTCCTTGCCCTAAATTGGTTTTGGAATGTATGAACCACTATGATAAAGCTAGCAGATGCATAAGGAAAAATAATGGTGAGGTTTTGTTGTCCATTAATAGACAAATAGTAATGGTTGCCATGGGTATCCCACATCGGGAACCCTATGAAGATTAGACAATTGGAAAATCTTATGGAATTTATTCTAAGAAAAAGCGGTATTACAGAACTCTCATTGCGTGAAATTGGCTTTTGAAGTTTTAAAAAGGGGGTTCAAGGATGCCAAGACCCTTAACTGATGAATATTTGATTCCTGCGATTAGAGATTTAGTAATATTGTTGAGCAAAGTCAAAGGGAACTCACACTCCTTCTATTGGGAAGACTAGATGTATTTTTGCATTCAGGTAACTCTATATAAAAATTGGTTCATTGACTGGGGAACTGTTATTGTAGAAAGATTGCATGAGGGTTTGAGCAATTATCTTGGAATGTCAAATTTCTATATGTCTTCATACCTGTTATATATGCTAACTCGTGTGAGGGAATGGTCTGGATTAGTCCATGCTAAATGGGTTCAAGGTATGAAAATTTATGAGTATCACCCCCATTTGACTTTAAAAGGACATGTTGATGATTATCTTCACTGAATGACATCTCTGCTGAGAGGTTGACCTTTGAATTACAAGATAACTTGCATAGGAGAATGTCTGTAGAAGCGGTTGAACTAGTTAAAATCTATGGTAGTTTCTTTACACAGTTCAATCACTTCACTTACATAAGGGTTGGAGGTTTTAAAGGTGAACCCTTTAGGCTACCTAGGTTTGTTTCAGACTCCTGTATCCTGATTGAAGTTTCCAGGCAGCTAGCCTATGTCGTGAACGATTATGGTGAAGATTCTGGCACAAGTGGAATTTTTCCCATCAATTTAGGCCATTACAGTTGTAGGTCTATCTTTGATGAACTAAATCTTGAACTAGAGTTTAATAAATTTCATTTGAAAACCTTTGTGAAAAGGGATAATTTTCATAGTAAAGGTTTTATCACTCAATATGTGAAGAAGATAGTGCCTAATCAACATGTACCCTAGTTGGAGGACTATTGGGAAGATTGCCTAGATGAGTTTGAAGTGAGAAAGAGGAGCTGGTCCAAGTTAACTTTGAAACAGATTCATGACATGAAATTGCCAATGGATACTTCAGGTGTCACTACTGATAATGAAGATGTACTAGATTCAGAGTTTATGAAATGAGTACATAATGAACCTCTCCCAGAATTTGACTGTAGTAAAAAGATGGAAGATAGCATTTAGACACACACTTTTAGCATAATCCACATAACAGAAAATTGGCTTACGAGTTGCCGATTTCATCCGACGAGAGCAACCAGTTCAAGAAACAAAACTGGAAAGAGGAAGGCCATAAGAAAAACCTTTGTTTTAACTAGCATCCCTATTTCTATTACAGGAAAAAGGCAGGCTAAGGTTAAAGAAGAGAAACTTGACACTGAAGTTGTGCTTTCTATTGGTGGTTGGGTTACCAGGTCAAGGCACAAGAAGAGCTTTCAGCCACCTGTCGCTCATCTCATTCTCAATTTGGATGCCGAGGAAGTACAATGCGATATGGAAGCCCTTGTTTTGGATACTGATAAGGTCTTAACTGACTCAGATGCTACTATTCAAGATTCATAGACGCTTGATATTTGGTCCAATGCAAACAATGCTACACAACCACCTTCAGAAGCTATACAATCTAAGGAACTGACACTAGCTCCTAAATGGTTAAATGACTCAATTACCAAGAAAAGTAATGTGGATCCTATTTCAGTGTCGATGGAAGATGTTGTAAGTAAATGCTTGGGAAGATCCACGAAGCCAAAGCGGTTAAAAAATGGAGTCAATGATTGGTTTTGACAAAGACACAAAGCACTTGACTGCAGACATTGCCAAACCTATACCTAATAAGGATGCCACCACTGCTTCAGAGGCAGATTATACCATTGAACGGGTTGATTTGCGGGTCAGAACCAGAGCAGTCGATGTAAAACATTTGGAGACTTTGACTAAATGGATTTGTTGGTATTTTGGTATGGTTTTGTCATTGATGTCAACACCTACTAAAACTCTAGCACTTTGGAGAATTAGCAACATTCACCAGCAATCAAGTGACTCATGCACAGTCACCGGCAAGATATAATGATCACCCGCACTTGGAATGATATGGAAAACACTTGGTTATGTCAAAGAAATTGTATGGACACTTTGTTTTAGAGTTTTGTTTATTGGTACATTAGCATTCACATATTTGTTGTTACCGGCAAATAGGTCCAGGGTACACCGGCAGGTTTATCTTTTCCAGATCAGCATGGCATGCTATGGAGATGATTAATTATTGTTGTAAATGAATTAAGCTGACATGTTCAATCGGTTATTGCATCGGATATTGTATTTTTTGTAAAATGTTTTTATTGTAATATCTTGTAGAGTCGACCTACTAAAATTGGTCTTAGGTTGTGGTATAAATGTAAGATCTTATTTGTAAGATCAGATGTGGAATGCAAAAAAGGATTGTGTGAAGGTATATGTGAAAATAAGCAGAGCTATACACGCAGACATCATTTGAAGATTGAAGGAGGGTTTTTGTGAAGACAATCAGAACTACACTGGTACCGAATCTAGCATATGAAGATGGTATTTTGTGTAGTACATTCTTATTGGATTTAACCATCCAACTGTAGTTAGTATGACTCCCATTTTGTGATTGAGCGGTGAGATCTAGGCGCTTGGCCTTTCTGCATGTGCAGACCCCATTTATGTACACTTACTATTTGCAGTAGTATCATCTGATTGTGGGTAAGGTTTCCCATTATGGTTTTTCCCCTTATAGGGTTTCCATGTACAAATATTGGTGTTATGTGTTGTGGATGACTTTGTGTTTATGTTTCATACACTAATCCTTACCGGTATAGCAATTAACTATTAAAACTGTCTACCGACATATTAAACTGGTTTACCGGTATTAAGCATTAAGTTGGTTAAGTTGTTTTTGGTTTGAATTTATTTGACAACTGATTCACACCCCCCCCCTCTCAGTTGTCTCTGGGACCTAACAATTGGTATTAGAGCTTAGTCCTCTTTTGCAAAAGTTTAACAGCTTGAGGAGATCCAATGTCTACTAACTATTTTAGAAAGGATAGTCCTAAACTTGATGGAACCAACTATGGCATATGGAAGATGAGAATGGAGACACATCTAAATTGCATTGTAAAAGACATCTGGGATGTTACAAAGAATGGTTATATTGCTCCTACTCAGAGTCAGCCCACTCCACCCAACTTGACTAAAGATGAGGAAAATGATTGCAAAGCAAGAGAAGCACTTTTGAGCGCATTATCAGATCAACAAATCATGGGACTATCAGATAGGTCTACTGCTAAAGCTATTTGGGATCATTTGGAAACACTAAATGAAGGAGATTCCATAGTAAAAATTGCAAAACTTGAAAGCTTCCAGGTCAGGTATGAACATTTGAAAATGGAAGAAGATGAAAGGATTTCTTCTTTTATGGAAAGAGTAAATGAAATTGTTTTGGGTATTAAATGTTGTGGAGGAACCTTAAGTGAAGATGAAATTATTTCAAAAGTTTTAAGAGGATTGCCACTGGCATATAAAATGAAAGTCATTGCTATAAATGAGTTAAGAACAATGCCTAATACATCAGTTACTAGGGATACATTAATTGGGAAACTTTTAGCTTTTGAAATTGAAGAATTTGGTCCTGTTTCTACAATAAAGACAGATTTGGCCTTTAAAGCATCAACATCATCTGCTCCATCATTTGACAAATCTGATTGGAAGGGCTTTTATGCAAAAGAACTTGAAGAAAGAAGGAAAGAAAATGAAGAACTTGAAGAACTTGAAGCACTATTTGCAAGGAAAATGCCTAAAGGTCCAGTTGGAAGTAAGTATGAAGTTAAAGCACCCTTTAAATGTTTTAACTACAATAAGATTGGTCATATGGCTTCAAGATGCCCTGATAGACATGCTAGACTAAGAGAAGAAGCTAGAAGAACATACAAGCCTAACCTTGAATATCAGAGATACAGATTTAAGAAGAATAAAGACAAATCTTGTTACATTGCTAATGAAGGTGTGACTGATGATTCTGATGAGGATCCAGCAGACAATGGATGGGTTTTTGTTGCTATAACAGAAGATCAACCGACACCTACTGCTCAACTGGTAGTACAGGCCTTGGTAGCTAAAGTTGAAGTAAATGATGAATGGATCAATTATTCAGGATGCTCACATCATATGACAGGAGACAAAGGTAAATTCTTGAACTTTCAAGAATACAATGGAGGCTTAGTGAGATTTGGAGATGACAAAGCTTGTTCTATCAAAGGTAAGGGTACAATATCTCTTGATGGTAAGCATAACACTGACAATGTTTACTATGTTGAAGGATTAAAGCATAATCTTTTGAGTGTTGGTCAATTAGTTGAGAAAGGATTTCAATTACAATTCAAAAATGGAAAATACAAAATCATGAATAGAACTAGTTTAGAAATTGCAACCGGTAATCAAACTGGAGGTAATAGCTTTCATTTGAATAATAGTGAAAAGACATGCTTAATTGCACATATAGATGAAAGTTGGCTATGGCATAAGAGACTCTGTCATGTAAAGATTGATGAACAATTCAGAGGAACTTCAAGGTATATAGACTCTGAACCGGCAACAGAAATTTTAATAAATGAACCTACACTGAATCCACCAATACATAATGAAGATCCAGTTACCCCGGTATCATCTGAGGATTCCACAGTAACTGAGGAACAACAACAAACAAAGACACCCCGGTATGTAAGACTAAATCATTCTGAAGATCAGATAATTGGAAACAAGTTTAAAGGAGTTATGACAAGAGGAAGATTGGAAAATGAAGAGGTATGTCTTATTTCTCAAATTGAACCATCATCTGTTAATGAGGCATGTGAAGATAAATTTTGGATTAAAGCTATGGAAGAAGAATTAGAACAAATTGAGATAAACAACACTTGGACTAAGTTCCCCGACCTAAAGATAAAAATGTAATTGGAAACAAATGGGTATTTAGAAACAAACTTAATGAAGATGGTAAGGTTGTCAGAAATAAAGCAAGACTAGTGTGTAAGGGATATTCTCAGAAGGAAGGAGTTGATTACAATGAAACCTTTGCACCGGTAGCTAGAATTGAGGCAGTTAGATTGTTTTTGGCTTTTGCAGCACACAAGAACTACAAAGTTTATCAAATGGATATTAAATGTGCATTTTTAAATGGAGATCTTGAAGAGGAAGTGTACATTGAACAACCTGATGGATTTTCTTTGATAGATGACAATGATATGGTTTGCAGGTTAAGAAAAGCTTTGTATGGATTAAAACAAGCTCCAAGAGCTTGGTATGCAAGATTGGATAAGTATCTTTTAAAGATCGGTTTTACTAAAGGAAATGCACACAACAATTTATATTATAAAGTAACTAATGATGACATCTTGATTATAGAAGTATTTGTTGATAATATAATCTTTGGAGGAGAAGATGGATTATGTAAAGAATTTTCTATTAAAATGCAGCAAGAATTTGAAATATCTATGATTGGAGAAATAAAAATCTTTTTAGGATTGCAGATTTTACAGACTGATAAAGGTATATTCTTGAGTCAATCCAAGTACTTAAAAGAATTACTAAAGAAATTTGGGATGGAAAACTCTAAACCAGTAAGCACACCTATGACAACAAATGAAAAATTATCACTAAGGGATGAATCTACACCTGTTAATCCAACTAGATACAAATCTATGATAGGAGGTTTACTGTATTGACACAAACCAGACCTGATATTATGAATGTAGTATGTATTGTTTCAAGATTTCAAAGTAATCCTAGAGAAAATCATGAATCAACAGTAAAAAGGATTTTTTGGTACTTACAAGGCACTATAAATCTTGGATTATGGTATCCTAGAGATGAAAACTTTGAATTATGTGCATACACAGATGCAAATTGGGCAGGAGACGTGGATGATAGAAAAAGCACCACCGGTGGAGCATTCTTTCTTGGAAACAAATTAGTTTCTTGGTTGAGTAAGAAACAAAGTTGTACATCTTTATCAACGGTAGAATCAGAATATGTTGCAGCAGCAACTAACTGTACACAGGTACTATCTCTTAAGCAAATGTTGAAAGACATAAAGGTAAAATGCAAGGAACCTATTACTATCTATTGTGATAACACTGTAGCAATTGATATATCTAAGAATCTGGTATTACATTCTAAAACCAAACATGTTTCTATCAAACTAAATTTTCTAAGGGAAAATGTTGAAGCAAAGGAGATAAAACTGGTTTATGTGAATACTAAAGAGTAGATTGCAGATATTTCACTAAACCTTTTCCTAAGGAGACTTTTGAATATCTCAAAGATCAGCTTGGAGTCATACCACCACCAATAGAGACTTAGACAGTTGATGATTGTCATCAGCTAGCAGAATTAACAAAGAAATCTTTTTTCCGGCTTTGATGGGAAGCTACTTCTCAAGGGGAGTAGTTGGTATATTGAATTGATTGGTATTTTGTATATGAACTTGGTTTTATTGTAAATTTGGCATTTGATGTCAAAGGGGGAGAGATTGGTATGGAAAAACTTTGAAAAACACAAGGAAAACACATGCTGCTCCCAGGGGGAGAAATTGTTGTTTGGGAGAGATTATTACTCTCTGTATCTGTATTTTGATTTCTGGTTATGATCTCTTTTTGGAGATTGTTGGTGTTTGGTATTTGGCATTTCTGTTTTGGCACTTTGATGGTTTTTCCATCTTGTGTTGCCATCAATGCCAAAGGGAGAGATTGTTGGTATTTTGGTATGGTTTTGTCATTGATGAAATTGTTGTTTGGGAGAGATTATTACTCTCTGTATCTGTATTTTGATTTCTGGTTATGATCTCTTTTTGGAGATTATTGGTTTTTGGTATTTGGCATTTCTGTTTTGGCACTTTGATGGTTTTTCCATCTTGTGTTGCCATCAATGCCAAAGGGAGAGATTGTTGGTATTTTGGTATGGTTTTGTCATTGATGTCAACACCTACTAAAACTCTAGCACTTTGGAGAATCAACAACATTCACCAGCAAGCAAGTGACTCATGCACATTCACCGATATCTAGTACACTGACAAGATATAATGATCACCAGCACTTGGAATGATATGGAAAACACTTGGTTATGTCGAAGATATTTTGTGGACAATTTGTTTTGGAGTTTTGTTTATTGGTACATTAGCATTCACATATTTGTTGTTACCAGCAAATAGATCCAGGGTTACACCGATAGGTTTATCTTTTCTAGATCAGCATGGCACGCTATTGAGATGATTAATTATTGTTGTAAATGCATTAAGTCGACATGTTCAATCAGTTATTGCATCGGATATTGTATTGTTTGTAAAATGTTTTTATTGTAATATCTTGTAGAGCCAACCTACTAAAATTGGTCTTAGGCTATGGTATAAATGTAAGATCTTATTTGTAAGATCAGATGTGGAATGCGATAAAGGATTGTGTGAACGTATATGCGAAAATAAGTAGAGCTATACATGCGGGGATCATTTGAAGATTGAAGGAGGGTTTTTGTGAAGACAATCAGAACTACACCGGTACTGAATCCATCATATGAAGATGCTATTTTGTGCAGTACATTCTTATTGGATTTAACCATCCAACTATAGTTAGTGTGACTCCCATTTTGTGATTGAGCAGTGAGCTCTAGGCGCTTGGCCTTTCTGCATGTGCAGACCCCATTTTTGTACACTTACTATCTACAGTAGTATCATCTGATTGTGGGTAAGGTTTCCCATCGTGCTTTTTCCCCTTACAGGGTTTCCATGCACAAATATTGGTGTTATGTGTCATGGATGACTTTGTGTTTATGTTTCATACACTAATCCTTACCGGTATAGCAATTAACTGTTAAAACTATCTACCGACATATTAAACTGGTTTACCGGTATTAAGCATTAAGTTGGTCAAGTTGTTTTTGGTTTGAATTTATTTGACAACTGATTCGCCCCCCCTCTCAGTTGTCTCCGGGACCTAACAGGATTATCTCCCGAACCTGGAAGGATGAGAAGGACAAGGCTAAGTTGAAGCAGAATTTAATGCAAATGGCCCAATACATTCATGCCCTGTAGAACAGTCCATTGTCATTGTCTCAGAGTTTGGTCCCCTTTAGTTCAAAATCCTCAGGGAATTAGAAGTTCTTTGATGAGGTTCAACGAAACAAAATGATCGCAGATATTTTCTCTAAATGGCTCACCTCGATCGTGCATCAAGGATCCAATTACATATCAGATTTAGTTCAAATTTTCAAGGATGCTAATGAGGTTACCAAGGAGTTGGATGCCGATTTAATCTCATGGCAAAAAGAAAAGACAAAATGGGCGGTGATTTCAAAGCAAATGCAAGATATCCAGCGCTATGGCTTCATGAACTTTCTTGTCGAAAGACAACTGCCAGGGCTAAATGAGGATATAATGTTTATATGCAGGGAAAGCATAGAGTGGCACAACCAAATCATTGAACAAGGTCATAGCGAATCTGCCAATCTGCGAGGTGAACTAATAGCCTTAAGAACAACTATGCAAAAGGATTTGAGCTGCGTGGATGTTCAATTGCTTAAGGAAGATAACTAGACTTTTGAAGGTACTGCATAGATGATCGATCAGTTTAGCAACCACATTAAACAGATTAAAGTGGAGAAATCATTGGCTGTGGAAGATTTTATGAGGGTTTCCAAAGTGGAATCGATGCTCGTGGTTTGTCTGGATCACTTGGATTCACATAGGGACAAAGTACATATGGTAAAGAGGAAGAAAGAACTCTGGAAGCAGAGAGTAATACACATCAGCCTGCTGCATGTTACAGTAATTCAAGAGTTTTTGAAGGTGCATCGAGAGTGGAGTGCAGAAAAAGCGGTTATGGTGTCCATTCAAACTAATAAACCAAGCAATCCAATAGAGACAAAATCGATGACATGACTAGCACTGCTGGCAGTTATCTACCACCGAGTCTAGTCGTTTGTTTTTAGTTTCAATTATGTAGTTAGGGTAGTTTCTCATTAACTCTTTCGATTTAATTTTATCTTAGGTTCAAACTATTGGTCTAGGGACCTATTTATATGTTTTGTAATGACTTTATTGGGGTTCACTAAGTTTTTGAAAAACTATCTCTTGAATTTTGTTGAAAGACTCTGTGTATGGAAAGTTGATAGTCATCTATGAATGAAAATCGAATAACAGTTATCTTTGAGTTCGAATCTGTGTGTTTGATGTTAGAAATTTGATTTCTGTGAGAATCTGTTTCAAGTAAAGATCTATTTTTGCTTTCTATGTGCGCAGAAAATTACCAGTGAGATTCACCTTATAATCTTTTCATTTTGTTTTAGTGTACATGTGAAGTCTCTCGGCTTTATACAAAGAGTTATCGACAAATCAATGCTTGCGTTCATTCGGTGTTGACTTGTGAATGCAATAACCTTTTCTATGCTTTTTGGTGAAAAGTATAATATTGGTTGTGTGTAATTTGAAGCTGATTGAATATTTGCTAGAGGGACTTGTACCTAAATTCAAAGGTTAATCAATATAATGATTTTCCAACTATTTGGTGAAATTTTTCTTTCATTTCTTGGTCTTAAGGGTATCCAAATTAACTAAAGTGCGAAAAACAAATCTATTTACCAACAGATTTTTGGCGACTGCTGGGGAGAACGGGAAATTTGGTTTTAACAAAATTCATCATTATAGTGATGCTTTGTTCTTCATAAATGGTGCTGCCTCACGAAGGGTTCTTACCTATTTTACAACCAAATTTAAATTGGGTGCAAGAAGAGCAAAGTAACATTATCTCTGAGTTAGATACTTTAGCTTGGAGACATAGAAGAAGTCAAGCTGAGTATGGCAGGATAAGTGCATTCCTCGATGAAATAGAAAGACAAGCAAATCATCCTATGTTGGTTTTTGAGAGGGTAATCGTTCCTAGGCTTTTATTTATTCAAAATCCTCATAATCAACAACAAAATCTTAGATGTTTGTTACCCTGACTACTTTTCACACTGAAGTCCAAGCCTTATACTCGATCACAATTGAGGGAGGGAATTGTTGATCACACCTTCCAGGAACTTTTAAACCTTAGTTTTTTTTCTCAAGTTACACCTAGAAGGGCTAGAAGTAGACCTATATCTCCACTAAAAGCAACCTCTTCACCTATCTGTCAAGCCTTAACTTTACATGGTGTTGTACCCCCACTTGTTATAAACCTGACCCCTTTGAATCCTACTAGAGCAATGGCCAACAACCCTTGGGGTGCCGCGATCAGACCTTTAGCTTTGTGGGAAACCCATAACCTTCCTAAGGGAGCAAAAGAACATTTGCCTAAGTTTAGTGGAGATGGCAAGGTAACCACTACTGAACACTTAAATGCTTTCAAAGTTGCATGTGGAGTGTTGGCGGTTCAACATGAAGATGTGGCAATGAGGTTATTTGTTCAAACTTTTACTGATGTAGCTGCTGATTGGTTCTATCATCTGCCTGATGGAATTATTACAAATTGGCAAGTTTTAACAGATAGTTTTGAAACCAAATTCAAATTGACTGAAGATGAGAATTCACTTATTTCTCAGCTGGCTCAATTAAAGAAGGAAATAATAGAGCCTATGAGGGATTTCATTTCCTGTTTCAATAAACTTTGCCATAAAATTCCAACCGTACAAAAACCCTCTGCTAAAAACATGAAATGTTTCTTCATGAACTCGATGCTCGCAGAAATAAGTTTCTTGATGAGACACGAGCGCTTACAAACTCTTGATGATATGAAAGCTTCAGTTGTAAGTCTAGAAGATGATTTAATCATGGCCAGCAAGTGGAAGAGAGAAGTGCAAACTCCTACTTCTCAAGTCGCAAATGCTTCTACTTCTTCAGATCCTATGATTCAATGATTAATGAATGATGTGATTGCCCTAAAAAGATAGGCTCCTAAAACAAGAACTTTATATTCTCAACCTTACCAAGACATTCCTAGAAGATATCCCAATCAACAAGGAGGAAACGGAGGAAGACAATTACAATTGCCTCCTATGCAACAAAGACTTGCTATTGAGGTGTCACCTCCTAAGACAAACTCATGTGTGTTTCATTTAACTGATGAACATGATGGTTCTTCATGTCCAGAGATGGTTCTCTTTTCTCAAATGATCAGTAAAGGAGAAACAATCTTAGAAGCTGATGAAGGAGGTTTCCAAAGTATGCCTGGCAACTCTGAAATTCATTATATGGAATATGTCTCCGACTTAGAAAGGGGAGGAAACATTTTGGTCTCTTTGGAAGATTCCTCATACGCAATCCTTACTAGAACTCGGCAAAATTTGAAGTCTCAAGATGTTTTACCACCTGTTCATAGCCCTGTAAAAGGAAAGGAAATTCTGACTCATCATGGAGGTGTTTCAAATGTTGTTCAAGAAGTTGCTTATTCAAGTTTTGATTCATTTAATAATCCTTTTGATATCATTGAATTTTGCAAGTCATCCTATGTTCAGATCACTCCGGCTGAGTATCTGAAATTGAACCTTAAAGAGTTAGATAGACTAGTTGAATTTGTTAAGGGAAACAATGCTCATGCCTTAGCAAGTGAAACCCAAATGGTGATGAATGGTAATTCTTTAGCACACGAAAATGTCAGTCCTACTCTAGTACTTCCCGAAGTCTCATCAAAAACCATTCCTCAACAAGCCAAATTGGTTGAACCTAATTTTGAAAATAAACTAGAACCTTTCTATGTGTCTTTGTATATTAATGGGCATAAATTTAGCAATTGTATAATAGATTCAGGAGCATTAGACAATGTCATGCCCTCCGTTGTAGCAAAAGCTTTAGGTCTTACATTAACAAAGACTTTTGGGAAATGTTACTCCATGGATTCCAAGTAGGTTCCTTTATTAGGGCAGATTAAGGATGCACAGGTCGCTTTAGTAGCACACCCTGACAAGAGAATCAAGTTGACAATTCTAGTGGCTTACATCCCTACTAGTTATGGCATGCTTTTGAGTCACACCTTCTGTAAAGATATGGGAGGGGAAATTAGAATGGATTGGTCTCAGGCAATGATCACAGTTGGAAAACAAAGAGTTATTTTGCACCCTAAGACAAAAGCTAAATATACAGTCTTTCCCTCAGATGATCCGAAAGCTCAGATCTTGTATCAAGATTGTGGTTTTGGAAATTATATGATATCAGTTGATCCTCAAGGGGAGAAAGAAACTATAGATTTGGGTATGTCAGATGAACTCTGGTCTATGGAATTTGATGGGAGTTGTTCATCTTCTATTTCAGGGGTCAGGGTTGTGTTAATACCTCCTTAAGGAAAAGTTATTCCTTATGCTTTCAAATTGGATTTCCAAAACACGAATAATACAGCCGAATATGAAGCTTTGTTATTGGGTCTTGCTGAAGTGAGGAGATTGCATATCAAAATGTTGAAGGTTAGAGGTGATGCAAAACTTATTGTAAAACAAGTGAGAGGTTTATTTGTTGTTAAAAATGCGAGATTGAAACATTATAGGAACCGTGTTTGTGACGAGATCCGAGCATTTGATGCTTTCTCAATTGAAGCGGTACTAAGGGAGTTTAACTCGAAGGTGGATTCTTTGGCGGTATCTGTAGCTTTATTAGTGCCTCATCCAGATGTCACAACTGATACCTACAGGGTGGAATTAGTTTATAGACCCAGCGTACCTGACAATTCTGAATCCTGGCAAGTGTTTGAAGATGATAAACAGATTCAAAACTTTTTACACTGTGCTAAGATTTTTGCATCTTTGTTTTATGAAGGATCAAAGGCGAGTTGTAAAGATTTTTCTCCCAATACACCAGAGGAGTTGCATGATGGAATGTTACAGTTGAAAGGAAATAAAATCTCAAAGGGTTTAATTTCTCTTGAATGCCTTTTTGATAGGAAAGATGGGTATGTTAAGCAAGGGGAGACAGAGGTTCCTACAATTCAAAATTGTGGTGAGTATGAGCAAATTAATATTGGTACTAAGGAGGATCCTAAATTCATTAATTTGGGAAAATGCTTTTCTAAAGAGGAAAAAGAAGATTCATCAGCTTGTTGGTTGATTTCAAACATGTATTTGTGTGGTGCTATGATGATTTAAAGAATTTCAGGGATGGTAATTTCCAACATCACATTCCTTTGAAACCAGGTGTCAATCCTTTCTGACAGAAGCTGAGGAACTTTAATCCAAAAGTAGCAGAGGTGATATTCTATGAGGTTGACAAGATGTTGAAAGCCCGAATTATTTATTCTTTACATCATTCCACCTGGATTGCTAATATCATCCCGGTTAGGAAGAAAAATGGTGAAATATGAATCTATGTTGATTTCAGAAACTTAAACCAAGCAAGCCTGAAGGATAATTATCCCCTGCCAACGATGGACCATATTTTACAAACTGTTTTAGGGTCAGAGATGATGTCCATGTTGGATGGCTTCTCTGGATATAACCAAATTAGTGTCTCAGAGCAGGATCAACACAAGACAACCTTTATAACTCCTTGGGCCACTTTTGCATATAATAGGATGTCGTTTGGATTGATTAATGTACGGGCAACCTTTCAAAGAGTGATGGACCTTTCTTTTGGGCATTTGAGGGACAAGATCATTGTGGTGTATTTAGATGATTTGACGGTTTTCTCCAAGAAGAGGAAACATCATGTGCCAGATTCGAGGAAGGTACTAGTGAGATGCAGAGAACATGGAGTATCATTAAATCCTAAGAAGTGAGTTTTCGGTGTCACAGAAGGAAAATTTTTGGGACATATTGTTTCATAGGAGGGAGTGAAGGTAGATCCATAGAGGGTAAAAGCAATACAACAACTCAGTCTTCCTTCCAACAGAGATGGAGTGAGGTCCTTCTTTAGACAGGTGAACTTTCTAAGGCGTTTTATTCTTGATTTTGCTAAGACTACTAAATACATCGTAAATATGATGAGTGAGAAGGTAGCTTTTAAGTGGAATGAGGAAGGTAAAAGGGCTTTTGAGGAAATAAAGAGAGAAATTGTGCATGCACCTACTCTGTTTAACCCAGATTTTAGTAAAGATTTTATTATTTACTGCTATCCATCAGAACATACTATGTCTGGAATTTTGGTCCAAAAGGGTGAAGATAATGAGGAAGTTCCAATCTCCTTCATGAGCGTACCCCTGAAGAAGCATGAGTTAAAATACTTGCAGACATAAAAGAAGGCTTATGCAGTAGTAAAAGCCATGAAGCAATTCAGGTACTACATACTTCATTCACATTCAACTATATTTGTTCCAAACTCTGCAATGAAAAGTGTTATAACTTAGCAAGATGTTGGTATCAACAATAGAGCATCTTGGGTCTCTAAAATTGAAGAGTTCAATTTGGATATCAAGCCCACTAAGCTGGTCAGAGGACAAGGCCTTTGTAAACTAATGGCAGAGAATAAGTTCGAAGAGGAGGAAACTATGTCCTTAACTCTATTTGTGAGTCATCGGGATTCCTGGTTCACCAATGTTGCCTATTATCTCACTTACGGAGACTGTCCAAGTCATCTCTCTCCTAGGGAGAAACGGAATTTGAATTTGAAAGTTGTAAAGTACGTTATTTTTAATGACGTACTATACAAGAGAGGCTTGGATGGTACTTTTCTCAGGTGTGTAGATAAACTGCATCAAGAGGTTTTACTGAAAACTTTTCATAATGAGGCATGCAAGGGTTATTTCTCTTCTACAGATACTGCATATAAAATCTTGAGAAACTGTTACTATTGGCCAAGTATGTTCAGAGATGCATATGCATGGGTGGCGAAATGTGAGAAGTGCAAATTGCTCACAGGAAAACCCCAACTGGCTGCCTTGCCCTTAAGACCTGTAGTAATTGAAGAGACCTTTAAACAATGGGGGTTAGATTTTATTGGTCCTCTAAACCCAATTTCTAGTGCTGGACACACTCACATATTTGTTGGGTGAATATTTTGTCACCAACGTACTGATGACAAAATATATAGTTCACACAACGCTATGCTAAGAAATTAATCTCTCCTCTCATCAAGGGGAGGTTCCCTATGAAATTTCTCTTCTAATTAATAAGAAATTAAATTTGTGGGTTGGTGTTGGGCATATAACTCTCTTTTTTCAGAGTTTATGTATTCTCCCTTCACCTAGTTACAATTTATCGACCTCTTCAGATACTTAAAGAAAAGAACTATTAATCTAACAAACTACACCAAGAGTTACTATTAAGAAGCACAAAGTCTCCTTTATGGTAACACTAATTCACACTGATCGTTACAAATTAAACAATTAGAAACTAAACTTAAAGCTCAAAGTCTTCAAGTATAGATTTCTAATCCATTAAACTACAAATAACCGCAGAAATACAAAGCTTACCACAAGTTACTTAATTTATCAGCAGATTTCTCAAGTATGCTAAGAGCACAAAGTCTACTTTGTAAGATTTGAGAGCTCTCTAACCATGTAGCAATATCTTAAAGATCAAAGAAGTAAAGATAATATAGATTCAATGGACATAGGAATATCAAATTATATAAATGAGTTTCTTGATACAACACAAAGTTTGTAATCAACAAAACTATTTTCTTTATTCGTTTGATAGGATTTTCACCACAAAAATCCCAAAGTCTTAGTTGGGATAAATAATCAGTAGAGTTTTGCTAAGCATGAAAAAGATAAAATATTTACAAAAAGGTCCTCCTTGTATAGGAAAAGAAGTTGAGAAAAAGGTGGGCACAGTTGACTTATTCAACTATACAGTCCCATTTTGCTACAACTACTACATAAAGAAAATGTGTAGATGCACAAAAATTGACAACATTTATTGGTGCAGCTGCATGAAGAAAGGATGCCAGGAGGGGGAACTTCATTCTTGATTCCCCTCTTCATTGGATTTCTGGAAATATTCAAATTTAGCAAGGATAGCTTTCATTTCTGCTTTGTTTGGCATCAAGGTAGACCTTGTGATGATTTGGACTCAGGACATTGCATCTTGAATCTTCACCTGTTTCTTTTTAACATCCTTCAACATGGATGCAAGGAATTCAAAGCTGACCTGAATTTATAATAGTTTATTAAATGTATCAAGAGAGAAATCTTGTCCTATGCATTGATCCATCAAAGAAAGGAATTCTTGCATAACAACTTTAGCAGTGATGAGATTTTGATCGCTATCATATAAATAGCAAGGGAGATCACCAACTTCAGAAAAAATAAGGTCAACCTTGTCGTCACCTTCTTTTTCCTCCTGGTCTAGCTCTGCAATCATTAACTTCATTGTCTCTTGTTTATAAGACAATAAAGACAAGATTTGAATGTACTTCTCCCTTGTGGGAATTACCTTATTCTCAACCAGGACATCTATCCTGAAGTCCTCCATTTTTCTCCACAAGGTAGTACTTTTCACAACCTCTTCAATCTCCTGTGATAAAGAGGTTTTGAGTCCTTGCATCTGACTCTAGATTACTTCATAATTAGACAATAGTTCCACTGTTGAGCTCAGAAGATGAGAGCCTTCTAACCTTAGCCTTGAAATCCACTCATCCATCACTCGACCTTTAGTTCCCACCTGTTCAATCTTCTTGAGAGCTTCGGTATCTATTGAAGATCTTATAGGCTCTATCTCTTGAGAAGATTGTGTGACCTTTAGAAGAACGTTAGTCAGTTGTTCACACTTCTGCTTCAAGATATTTTTCTCATCCCTCTCTTGATCTAATCTTCTTATAAAGAATTAAGGGTTGTCTGAGAATCTAATTTCACACTCTCATGTGTTTCCACCCCGAGATCTACGACCTGCATGGTATAGTCTTCAGATTGTATGTTTCCTTTGTCCTTCTCTAACGATGGCACCATAACTTCAGCGTATTTTCTCTTGGAAACTGGGTCTATTACCACCCGAGATATCGTCTTTGGCTTTTTTGTTCCCTTAGGCTTCAGGGGAACTAAAAGTTCAAAGTCAAACTCATCTAGGGATATCACCTATTTTTTCCTCTTAGGGGCCACTACTTCCATCCAAGGGGGTAGTTCTAGATTAGCTGATGGAGTAGTAGCTCCTTGTTGACTTGGAGTTGAAGCTTCGGAAGCAGGGAGACTGGAACTTGGAGCAGTTGTGAGTGTTACTGATGGTGTTGACATTGAGGCATCTAGTGGAATATTTGTTGCTACTACCTCTTTAGTTACAGTTGGAAGAGTGGAGGGTGTTGTGAATGTAACTTCAACACTTACCAATGGAGGAATTGCCATGGTGGTGGTAGTAGTGATGGGTAAATCTATTGAAACCTGTTCTGTAAGTGCATCTTGCAAGGTCTCATTAAAATCCATCATGGTGGATTCAAAAGTAGATGAAGGGATATCATCTAAATTAGAGAAGTTGGTTATTGTAAAAAACTGACCAATAGTCTTTGATTACATTATACCCATACTTAGATCTCCATCTTCTTGAAAATCTTCATCTTCTTGATCAGAGTCAGAGTCAAAGTCAATAGAATGAACGATTACCTGTGAGGTAATCAGGGCATCAACTTTAGCTGGATGTGATACTTCTTATGCGTGTACTTTCTCTTGTTGAGGAATTTCACCTTCTTCAACCTCCTTTCCTTTTCCAACTTCACTGGTAGGTAGTTGTTCTGGCTCCTTCACCACTGCTTCCTATGATGTGGATGATGATTCACCCTTCTTCGACCCTTTAACTGTAAATTTGATTTTGGGTCCTTTACCCTTTGATTGTATCACAGGAGCTGAGGATAATGCTTGTGAGTCTGCTCTACTCTTTGTTCTTGTTTTAGTTGTTGTTGTCTTGCCCAATGGTCCATCACTATTGTCATCATCTCTTAAACTAGTGGGAAGTTGTTTCATCCTAAGGTTTTGTTTTAGCAACCAAGCATTGATGTTTGCTAAGATAGGAGAGATCCTCTGTGTAATAGATTTGCATTCTTTCTTTGACCATTGCACAAGTGGAATTGGGGAGTCAACAATCTTCTTCTCATAATAAACAGGGTCCACTATATCATCTGTGTCTTCCATGGTCATTGAGATCTTAGCTAGATCCAAATTTTCAATTTGTTCCAAAGTAAGGTGGTTGAAATCCATCCTTCTTATATCCTCCTCATTCTGAGAATCTGCCCAAACATCCTCAAACCTATAAACATGAGTATAAGTCCTTTTGAGTTTGTTCTTTATACCCCGAAAATCAAAATCGGTTCGGGCCTTGAATCTTCTCATGGTATTCCACTGCATTTCCTCCTCCATATTTTTGGCCTTGAGATTAGTTAGCACTAAATACCTGCCAATTGACTCTGGGAATTTCAGCCCAGTCTTATGTGCTTGTGATTGTTTCTCATGCACATTAATCAGTTGTCTGCATAGCTCCATAAGGATGATTTTGTCTAAGGGAACCTTGGAAGAATGAAGGGTTCACCTGAGAAACATCCAATTCGGATATAGGTGAATGTGGGAAACTGTAGAAATACACACCCAAAATGAGACACCATGTTGTAAGCGGCCTCTGATATTCTTCTCTTCTATGGGCTTTTATCAAAAATGCACTTCCATACAGAAAAGAAGGTGTCATTAACCCTTCTATAATGATTAACTTGATTCTTGTTTGTTAGCTGGTCATAGTACTCCCAAACGGGTACCACCCTTCTGTCACCCTTGGTAGACAAGCCTGGATATTGCCTCATTGAAGCAACTACGTAAACCAGGTATGAGGTCATGTAAAACTTCAATGTTACCTTGACCTCCTTCAATTGAGCATAAAGCGCATCACTGATTTGTTCTCCCCAATCAATTCTTGCGGCCCCCTTTCTGATTATATTTATGTAATAAGACATCCAGCTTTGAAAATAATAAGAGTCCTTTAATCCTCTCACTCTGGATAACATGGTGACCATGTCGTTATATTCCTCATTAAAATCACTCTTGTGGAAGGACTTAGGCCATCGTGAGGTGAGGGAAGTTCTTGCAGTAGAGAGATAAACAGTATTGATCATGTTTTTACATTTATCCTCATGTTTCTCGTAGTACTCTTGAGCACTCTCTTGAGAAATATCAACTACTTCTTCAACTGATGAACCTTTGAAGACACTATTGAAGAATACACTGTCTAGGGTCATGATGACATTCTAATCTTCATCTTTCACTTGCCTTGTGCTTGGATCAAAGTGATCAGCTACTGCCAATACAAATTCAGGATCATGAGCCGCAACTGGGAAAGATGCATACTTATGCAGCTCAGATTTGATTAAACTGGTTAGACGTGCAGGAGCCTTTTGAACCCGGTCAACAAATTCTTGCATATCAACATGCCCAATTTTGGTGTCTCTGATCTCCTTAATATTTGAGTCCATTGAACTCTCTGGGTATAGATTCAAGTACCTGTCGTACTTGTATTTCATCTTTTTTGATGATGTTTTACTTGGAGAAGGTTGTCCTGAGGAAGACTCGGGTTTGTTGTGAGAGAGCTTTGACATTCGTGCACAATGACTGCATTCAACACTGATGATTTTTTATTCATCATTATCAAAATTAATTTTTCTCAAATGGATTGAAAAGCAGGACTCAAAACAGGCTTAGGAGTAAAACTGCCAAAAACAGCAGGTCGAGGAAAAAAGTCCGACCTACTCTTTTGAAAAGAAAAAATGTACATCGGACTTTAAAGTCCGAAGTGCAATTGAAAAAAACTTGATCAGCACATCGAACTTTAAAGTCCAATGTGCAATTTGGGATGAGTTATCAACACATCGGACTTTAAAGTTCGATATGTTAATCCGAGGAAAAACATTAACAAGCGCATCGGACTTTAAAGTCCGATGTGTAATCTAGAAAAGATTAAAGGCACATTGGACTTTAAAGTCCAATGTGCTTACAAAGGGGAAAGACAATCTGTCGACATGTTGGGTTTTTAAACCTGACATGCCGACCTACTCCCCTCTGCATATCGGATTTTAAAGTCCGATATGCGCAGTTTAAGATCTCGCATATCGAACTTTAAAATCTGATATGCGGAGGGACTAATCTTTAGCTGCATACCAAATTTTAAAGTCCAGTATGCAGCTTTAGAAGGGGGGCTCCAAAGGGCAATTGGTTTTTGAAGTCCGATTGTCCTCCGGAACAAGGGAGACAATCAAACTATAAAATCCGATTGCCCTTCGGAGAGAAATCCAAAAAAAAAAAGAAAAAAAGATGCGAACCCAAAAGAGAAACTTGAAAAAGAAATAAAATAAAAACCCTACCTCTTCCGCTATGATGATCAAAAAATCTGACAATGGAGTGATCCAATCGAGCCATAGAGAAGAAAATCTGAGTTGTGATGGAGAAACTGAGAAGGGCGCATGCAAGACAAATGAAAATGAAAACTAAAAACGCAAAAATTAACTTAAAAAGCTTTTTAACAAACCCCAATTAGCAATTAATGCAGCAATAAAGTCAACACACAATTGCACGTCAGGCTTTAAAGTCCGACGTGCAAGCTAGGAACACTTGCATGTCAGACTTTAAAGTCCGACATGCAAGCCATGAACAAGACACATGCAGTTTGGACTTTAAAGTCCAAACTGGAGGATAAACAACATGCAGTTCGGACTTTAAAGTCTGAACTGTGGGCTGAGACCACATGCAGTTCAGACTTTAAAGTCCAAACTACGGTCAAGAAAACATACAAATACATACCGGACTTTAAAGTCTGAAGTGTATTTGGCAACAAAGAACCCTGCAGTTCGGACTTCAAAGTCAAAACTGCAGGTAAAGCAACAAACTTAAGGAACAAGGAAAACAATAAAAATGGAAAGCAAAGAACGAAACGAACTAACCAATCAAGTCAATTAAGCTCTCCCAGAGACCATAAGGTACGAAATGAACCAGTTTCATAGGGTTGCCTCATGATTTTGGCCGTGCTGAAATCGAGGAGAACAATATTAACAACAACTGATTATTTCACTAAGTGGGTGGAAGCTATCCCTGTGAAAAAGACCACTACAGAGATTGTGTGCATGTTCCTTAAGGACAATATTCTTGTCAAGTTTGGGGTTCCACAAAAAATAGTCATAGATAATGCATCAAATTTCTCTTCATCTGAGTTAATTTTATTTTGCTATGATCATGAATTTTCTTTGGCACACACTTCTGATTATTACCCATAGGATACTGGCCAAACATAATCAAGTAACAAAAACTTGATTAATATCATGAGGAAGTTGGTTAATGAAAATTTCAGAGACTGGCACAAAAATTTGCATGAAGCCTTGTGGGCAGATCGAACTTCACCAAAACAAGCCATAGGGATGTCGCCTTTTGAGTTAGTATATGGCATTGGTGCACAAATATCTCTTCCTTTAGAGTTAGCGGCTTCCAGATTGCAGACTGTAGTAGAAGATGCATTTTTCAGAGTTCGTTTGAAAAAAGAGTTATGTACTTAACCAAAATTGAGGAAGAGAGGGAAAAGCTGGTTGACAGGATTACAGAACATTAGATGAGGGTTAAAAAGATTTTTTATCAGAAGGCAAGGCCCAAGAAGTTCATGAAAGGTGATCTGGTGTTACTATGGGATAAAAGGAGAGAGACAAAAGGCACTCATGGAAAATTTGAGTCATTGTGGAAAGAACCTTATGTAATTCATGAAGTAAGGGGCCCCAATTCTTTTAAACTTGCTTACCATGATGGCTTTGAATTACCCATGTCCTACAATGGGCAGGACTTAAAATTGTATCAATTGTAAATAGGAGTCCCCTGTCGGTTTGAACATACAATTCAGTTGTGTTAGTATAGGTGCATCAGTTTTGTTGTGTGTCGGGCCTTTGTTTTAAGTCATTTTGCCAAACCAGAGATTCTTAGGTTCCCTTGCTTGGTACTTTATAGTTCCAGTCCCCATGCAGAGCCACTATTGGCAGTATATATAAAATTTCCATTCTATATGTCTCCTTATTTGAGTTATGTCCCCATCTGGTCCTTTGGCTGAGTCATTTGCTTAGAATTCCCCACATAGTTCAGTCTTTGTTGTTTTCCTTAAGTTGCACTATGTTGAACTTGAACCTTTTTGGTTCAAGGTTCAAAGTTCAACGAGCGTCGTGTTAAAATTTTTGCCTCCCGAGCGGCTTTAAGTCTTCTTTAGTTTTTGTTGGTATTTAGCATTGTTTGAACCTTGAACTTGAACCTTTTTGGTTCAAGGTTCAAAGTTCAATATTTTTCATATTTATGTTTTGTGTTGCGTTTGTTCCTCAAGATTTAGAGTTCGATGTTTAGGCTTCTTGGAGATCATGTGACTTGGCATGAGGTGGCGGCATGGATTTTAAGATATGATAAATGGCGGTAGAGAAGAGGAAAATTATTTCTTTAATGATTTGAAATCTGTCATTTATAGCAAGTGTGGTGTGGGGATCCGTATTGTCAGATACAAAGTGACTTAGCATTTAATACATGCTCGAATACGATCATTCAGAGTAAGGTTGCATGAGTGAAGAGTAATGAGGACAGTTCATGGTAATCATGGGTAAGATTTTCTCAACTTTTAAATTGAGTAGCTATCATGTCGAGATTATCATTTTTTTTGGTTAAGTGTTAAGAAGAGTTTGTGGAGCGGGGAGAAATAGACTGCGATAGGGGTTTGCAGATGACAGAGGAAGGTATGTTCAACAACTTTCCCAATTATTGCAGTTTGTTTTAGAAAAGATCTGGATATTTTCTTAGCTGTTTGTTTTTGTTTCCCTTTTCTTCTTTGTCTGGGTTAATTAGAGAAAATCACGAGCTAAACATGAGGCCTACTCTACCTAAATTAGTGAATTCTTCTTCCCTTGTAAGTTCCTTACCTAAGTTGGGTGATATGACTTTAGTTCAATTAGATTTAGATGATTTCCTTGCAAAAGTATGGAATCCAGCCACTGATCCTATGATGAGAGATATTGTACAGAGCGGTTTATTAGATGCAGCCGCATTTCCCATAGTTGCTCCTTGCCCTGAATTGGTTTTGGAATGTATGAACCACTATGATAAAGCTAGCAGATGCATAAGGAAAAATAATGGTGAGGTTTTGTTGTCCATTTATAGACAAATAGTAATGGCTACCATGGGTAGCCCACATCGAGAACCCTATGAAGATTGGACAGTTGGAAAATCTTATAGAATTTATTCTGAGAAAAAGCGGTATTACAGAATTGTCATTGCACGAAATTGGATTTTGAAGTTTCAAAAAGGGGGTTCAAGGCTACCAAGACCCTTGACCCATGAACATTTAATTCCTACGACTAGAGATTTGGTAATATTGTTGAGCAGAGTCAAAGGGAACTCACACTCCTTCTATTGGGAATACTTGATGTATTTCTTCATTCAGGTAACTCTAGATAGAAATCAGTTCATTGACTGGGGAACTGTTATTGTAGAAAGATTGCATGAGGGTTTGAGCAATTATCTTAGAATACTGAATTTCTATATGTCTTCATACCTGTTATATATACTAGCCTCTGTGAGGGAATGGTCTTGATTATTCCATGCTAAATGGGTTCAAGGTATTAAAATTTATGAGTATCACCCCCATTTGACTTTAAAAGGACATGTTGACGATTATCTTTGCTGGAATGACATCTCTGCTGAGAGGTTGACCTTTGAATTACAAGATAACTTGGATAGGAGAATGTCTACAGAAGTGGTTGAACTAGTTAAAATCTATGGTAGTTTCTTTACACGGTTCAATCACTTCACTTACATAAGGGTTGGAGGTTTTAAAGGTGAACCCTTTAGGCTACCCAGGTTTGTTTCAGACTCTTGTATCCTGATTGAAGTTTCCAGATAGCTAGCCTATGTCGCGAAGGATTATGGTGAAGATTCTAGCACAAGTGGAATTTTTCCCATCGATTTAGGCCATTATAGTTGTAGGTCTATTTCTGATGCAGTAAATATTGAACTAGAGTTTAAGAGATTTCATTTGAAAACCTTGGTGAAAAGGGATAATTTTGATAGTAAAGGTTTTATCACTCAATATGTGAAGAAGATAGTGCCTAATCAACATGTACCACAGTTAGAGGATTATTGGGAAGATTGCCCAGATGAGTTTGAAGTGAGAAAGAGGAGTTGGTCCAGGTTAACTTTGAAACAGATTCATGACATGAAATTTCCAATGGATACTTTAGGTGTCGGTACTGATAATGAAGATGTACTGGATTCAGAATTTATGAAATGAGTACATAATGAACCTCTCCCAGAAATTGACTGGAGTAAAAAGATGGAAGATAGCATTCAGACACACACTTTCAAGATACTCTGCAAAACAGAAAATTGGCTCAGGAGTTGCCGATTTCATCCGACGAGAGCAACCAGTTCAAGAAACAAAAATGGAAAGAGGAAAGCCACAATAAAAACCTCCATTTTAACTAACATCCCTATTTCTGTTGTAGGAAAAAGGCAAACTAAGATTAAAGAAGAGAAACTTGACACTAAAGCTACACTTTCTATTGGTGGTCAAGTTACCAAGTCAAGGCACAAGAAGAGCTTTCAGCCACCTGCCGCTCATCTCATTCTCGATTTGGATGCCGAGGAAGTACAGTGTGATATGGAAGCCCCTGGTTCGGATACTGATAAGGTCTTAACTGACTCAGATGATACTGTTCAATATTCACAGACGCTTGATATCTAGTCCAATGCAGACAATGCTACACAGTCACCTTCAGGAGCTATGAAATATAAGGAACTGACACTAGCTCCTAAATGGTTAAATGATTCAATTATCAGGAAAAGAAATGTGGTTCCTATTTTGGTGTCGATGAAAGATGTTGTAAGTAAATGCTTGGGAAGATCCATGAAGCCAAAGCGGTTAAAAATGGAGTCAATGATTGGTTTTAACAAAGACACAAAGCACTTGACTACAAACATTGCTAAACCTATACCTGATAAGGATGCCGCCACTACTTCAGAGGCAAATTATACCATTGAACGGGTTGATTTGGGGGTCAGAACCAGAGCAGTTCATGTAAAACATTTGGAGACTTTGAGTAAACAAATTATCTCTCGCACCTGGAAGGATGAGAAGGACAAGGTTGAGTTGAAGCAGAATTTAATGCAAATGGGCCAATACATTCATGTTTAGCAGAATAGTCCATTGTCGTTGTCTCAGAGCTCAGTCCCCTTTAGTTCAAAATCCCCAGGGAAATAGAATTTCTTTGATGAGGTTCAACAAAACAAAATGATCGCAGAGATTTTCTCTGAATGGCTCACCTCGATCATGCATCAAGGAGCCAATTACATATTAGATTTCGTTTAGATTTTCAAGGATGCTAATGAGGTTACCAAGGAACTGGATGTCGATTTAATCTCATGGCAAAAAGAAAAGACAAAATGGGTGATGATTTCAAAGCAAATGCAAGATATCCAGCGCTATGGCTTGATGTACTTTCTTGCCAAAAGACAAATGCTAGGGCTGAATGAGGACATAATGTTTATATGCAGGGAAAGCATATAGTGGCACAACCAAATCATTGAACAAGGTCATAGCGAATCTGCCAATCTGTGAGGTGATCTAAAAGCCTTAAGAACAACTATGCAAAAGGATTTGAGCTGTGTGGATTTTCAATTGCTTAAGGAAGATAGCCAGACTTTGGAAGGTATTGCAGAGATGATCGATCAGTTCAGCAACCACATTAAACAAATTAAAGTGGATAAATCTTTGGCTGTGGAAGATTTTACAAGGATTTCCAAAGTGGAATCGATGCTCATGGTTTGTTTGGATCACTTGGATTCCCACATTGACAAAGTATAGATTGTAAAGAGGAAGAAAGAACTCTAGAAGCAGAGAGTAATACACATCACCCTACTGCACGTTATAGTAATTCAGGAGTTTTTGAAGGTGCATCGAGAGTGGAGTGCGGCAAAGGTGGTTATGGTGTCCATTCAAACTAATAACCCAGGCAATCCAATGGAGATGGAATCGACAATATGACTAGCACTGTTGGCAGTTGTCTGCCAGCGAGTCTAGTCGTTTGTTTTTAGTTTCAATTATGCAGTTAGGGTAGTTTCTCATTAACTCTTTCGAGTTAATTTTATCTTGGGTTCAAACTATTGGTTTGGGGACCTATTTATATGTTTTGTAATGACTTTATTGGGGTTCACTAAGTTTTTGAAAAACTATCTCTTGAATTTTGTTGAAAGACTCTGTGTATGGAAAGTTGATAGTCATATATGAATGAAAATCGAATAACAGTTATCTTTGACTTCGAATCTGTGTGTTTGATGTCTGAAATTTGATTTTTGTTAGAATTTGTTTCAAGTAAAGATCTGTTATAGCTTTCTATGTGCACACAAAATTACCAGCGGGATTCACCTTATAAGCTTTTCATTTTGTTTTAGTGTACATGTGAAGTCTGTCGGCTTTATACAAAGAGTTATATACAAATCAATGCTTGCATTCACTCGGTGTTGACTTGTGAATGCAATAACCTTTTCTATGCTTTTTGGTGAAAACTATAATATTGGTTGTGTATAATTTGAAGTTGTTTGAATATTTGCTAGAGGGAGTTGTACCTAAATTCAGAGGTTAATCAATATAATGATTTTCCAATTGTTTGGTGAAATTTGTCTTTCATTTCTTGGTCTTAAGGGTATCCAAATTAACTAAAGTGCGAAAGACAAATCTATTTACCAACACAAAGGACCCAGCCTGAAAGGTAAAGAAAAAGTTGAAGAGGTAAAGCAAGAATTCTCAAAGCAATAGATCAGAAAGTCAGATTAAAATATTGATTGGAATACTCCTCTACCGACATAACAGAGTATCACTCCACTGGCAGGAGACTCTTCATCTAATTGAAGGAAAATCCTTTGGGGGTTTAGCAACAAATTGAAAAACATGCTAATATACCCTCGATTGATGGTGAGAAGTTAAATTACTTCTTTACCGGCAGATGAGTTAAGTTGTGACTTAATTGGCAAGCATTAAATGTGGTAGTTGTAGAAAATAACATTATAAAGTAAGTGTTTTGGCTCTTTTTTTTCATTCACTGAACATTCAAATCTCCCAAGAGCACGAAAATTCTGAGCAAGGACATCCATAGCGAGAAGAAGGAAAATCATTCAAGCACACATACCTAAAGGCAGATTAAGGTATTTGTAACCATGGCATCCTCCTCTATTCCTGAATTCATTGCAAACCCTATTATTGTAGAAGAAGTTAAACGCCCTAGAATCATGTTTAAGATCATTCCCAACATTGCAAAGAAAGATGATACCCTAGGGGCATCCTCTCAAATTCCTAAAGGAGTAGTATATGCTGAAGACCCTAGAATGTACATGCATTGTCATATAGAAGAACTAGGAGATGAAGAAATCAAGAATATGTATCAGACTGTTTTATGTGATGAATTTGGAAACATCAAACCAGAACATAAGATACTGGAAACCCTAGGTTTTACTGAAATCCTTAGTATCCCAGATTTTCCCAATGATGTTATAAGGATTGTGCTAAGAAGAGTGCATGGCGAATTCTTTTGGTTGGATTCAATTCATAAGATCATGAAAGAGGTAGTTAGGGCAGTGACAGGCTTACCCTCCATCGATAGCAGGCCTGACAAAACTAAGAAGGTCTCTAATGACACTGTAAAGACCCTAACCCATGCAACTTTTGACAAGAGATCACTTAGAGTCAATGATGTTAAAGATGTAAATGTCAAATTCATTAGCATGGTACTTGGCTACAAAGCTACTCATACAAACAAACTAAACTCAGTCTCTAGCTTATGTATTAAAAGTGTTTATGACTTAGTGAACAACAATGCTAAGATTAACATCTATGAATGGTTGAAAGATGATCTAATAGAAAATCTAAAGAAAATCAAAGGTGACAAAAAGGGAACTTTCAGATTTGGCAACCTACTTGTAAGCTTAATGTTGTATATCACCAAGGAAGTACCCGTTACTTGCAAGAAAGACTTTGGATTTGATATACCGGTAGGAAAATAACTACTGAACCTACTGAACAACATGGGAGAAAATAGAGATAAGAATATCAATGAATATTTCCAAGCATTTAAGTCAAAGATGAAATCTAGAACAAGATTGTCCCAAGCAATTGTTGACAAATACAAAGATGACATATGCTTTGTGGTAAAGAAAGATGAAATCTGGGTGGAAGCAGTTGTCCCAAGAACCATTTGGGTAACCGAAATGGGATATGAAGCTGATGAGAACATAATTGAGACATGTGCAAAAGCTCTACTTGTGGCACCAAGAAAACCGGATGAGAAATTCTTTGGCAATGCTGAAACAATTGAGAGCAGCATTCAATCACAGAAAAGAGTTAAGAAAACTAAACAGATAGTGAGGAAAGGTAAGAGACAAGTGAAAGTAGTTAAGGAAGATGTATTGAACCAAACTGGTATTAAGGAAAGTGAGTTAGAAGGACTTCAACCGGAAGCTCATCTTTCACCCGTTGCAACTTCTTCTGAAAGTGATATACTGACCATATTCAAAAGGGTAGTAAGGAAAAGAAAACCCTCACCGGCACCCTCACCTACACCCAGAAGAACAAGACAAAAGCAACAGGGAGTGAGGCCTCCAGTTAAGAAGTTAACTCCAAAGAAGAAGAAGGTAAAACAAGATATTACTCCACTGGACAAACTTCTAAGTGAAATAACTGAGGATGGAAAGTTGAAAAATATTAGCAACTGTATAACACACTTTCTACTGATGATAAAGAAAGCGTGGAGAATAGTATAATCTTACACTTAGACATATACAAGAAATTTTTTATGGAGATTGTTGATGATATACCCATTGATTTATACAGAAGACTAGAAGCTAGAAGGGTAGCTATTGTTGAGCTAGATAAAAAGATAAAAATAGAAAAATTACTTGCAGTTCACCTAGTGAACTCCATTGAAGAGATAGATCAATTAATCAATGAGACCAACCGGATAGTATTTTCAATTGGTCATCAACATGTTGCACTTATGGCAGGAAGAGTAAATGAAATTTCAGAAGAGACTACGGATCAATGGGATATATTCTTTGTTGCAAAAGAGGAACAAGAAGAACTTAAAAGACCTAAGACTATCAGAGTCTATCAAAAGGACAAGGATAAGGGGAAAGGTAAGGAAGGTGGACCTTCGAGCCTAAAAATAACTGATAACCTACCCCCACCTCTTTCTGATACTCCACTAATAGAAACCGTTGACACCCAACCAGCAACAGAGAGTATGGAGACTCCTCATGAGGATACAAATCCTGAGTCTAAATTTTTTTACACTATGAACATAGACACCCAAGAGGTAAATATTGTGGTAAATAAGAAATCAACTGAGAAGACAAATGTGGCAATAGAGCCACCAGCAGAAAATTTTGTAATTGATAACATTGGAATTGGGGAACAACAACAAACTGAAGAATCAAATGATCCCCTAGACACTGGGAAGATAGAGACCACATATGTGCATACTGTTGCATCTACTGAGCCACCGACAACTACAGAAACTGAAAAACCACTTAAGTCACCCACAGTAGACAGTGCAGAGGTGAATACAGAGAAATCGGCAATGGATGCCACTAGTAAAGCATCATAAACACTGGTAGATAATACTGAGACTACATCAGAAAAACCAATAGTTGAGAACATAGAGAAACCCACTGAGGCATAGGTTGAGAAACCAAAAAAAAAACAGTTAGAGTAACAGGTTCAAACAGAGATAGTACCACCTTCAGCTGAAAAGCCTAAACCTTTGCTAGTAGAAATGCAAACACAAACTGACCTACCAGAGGTCGAAACAAGCAAAGTTATTACTACAACCGACAGCATGAAGATTGTGAAAACAGTTGGGCAGACATCTGGTACTTCAATGACAGAATTCAAACCAATGAATGTGACAGAGTTATTATTAGATTCTATTAAGAAAATCACTGAGTGTAATGCACAAGCCTACAAGGCTATTGATGACACAATTCCTATTCTTAAATTAATAGCACCCAAGTGCATTGTGGGAAATAAAGATTCTTTGAGCCAATTAGACACATTGTCTAAATATATAACCGGCAATCTAATTACACTAGACCAGATAAATGAAGACACATTCAAAGAGAGAATGAATAAGGAGAAAGAAAAATTCTTTGAGGAAATAGTGAAGAAGAATAAGGAACAAATGGAAACCTTATTACCGACACTAGGAGAAACAATTTTGGATTTCAAGAAACTGTACAGAGATACCTGCAAAACTAATATTTTGATAGAGGACATAGATTCGAAGATCAACAAAGCACAAGAAGAAATTAACAAAATTGCTGACAATTTAATAGGAACATCAGATCCATTTTTGGAAATTGAAAAGAACATTGCAGATCTTGAGGAGAAAATTGAGAAGTTAGAAAAAGATAAAGAAAAGATAAAGGTTAAGGCAAAGGATTTAAAATGAAAACTAGGTCCTAAACTAGATTACCTCATTTCTTTGAGAAAAGAAATTTCTGAGGCTCTAGTGCCCAGACTTAAGACACCGGAAGAGAAAATGCACATACTCACCGATAAATTTTAGAGAACAAAAGCGGCATTAAAGGACAACAAAAGGTTCAGTGACAATCAAAATTTTGCATTGGCAAATATCTATCATACTGTAACCCACTAGTTACAAGGATCTAGGCAGGAACCACACTCCACTGACAGTGAATGACAACCTTTGTCATTGATGTCAAATGGGGAGTAGTGGAGATGAGAAAAATGATCTAAGAAAGATATCATTAGCTTAGGGGGAGCAAACATTTTGATAACACAGTTTTGGTAAGACAATTTTGGCAAATTCTTTTTGGACACTTTTTGGATTTTTCTCATGAGTGTTGCCATCAATGCCAAAGGGGGAGATTGTTGGCAAATGGACACTCCAATGAGAAATTGTAGGTGATTGAAGAGATTTTCATTAATGGCAACCTTACAATCATATGACATCAGCAGGCACCGGCACCGACATACTCTACACCGGCATACAGTTCACCGACACCAAAAATAAAGATTACCGGCACCATGACCGACAGGAATTTTGTATAAATGTATTTTGTATTTAATTGTAAAAACTTTTGTAAGCTGACTTGGTGGATTGTAATATGACTCATATAAGTATGAGATCATTGTAGATCATTTAGGATGCGATAGATGGAAGGATTAATGCAGACCTAATATGCGAATTGTAAGGCAGATATTGGATAAGGATTTATGTATATTGCAGAGCTTAAACCGATACTGAATCTGGCATAGTAGATGTTGATCTGAAGCTGTACAAGACATTGGATTTGTGTAATCCACTTTTGTAAGTCAGTGAGACTTCTTTTGTAACTTAGCAGTGAGCTCTAGGCACTTGGCCTTCCTACATGTTCATGCCCCTATTGTAAATAGTAATATTCCCATATTGGCCAGTAAGCAAATATTGTGGGTCACAAATCCCACTAAGGTTTTTCCCACACTGGGTTTCCTCGTTAAAATATTGTGTTATGGTGTGTCTTTCATGTTGTGGTTGTTATTCTTATTTACTGGATTACTTCTGGTTTACTGGTACATAGTTTTGAATTGCTTCTCATGTTATTTAAGAAAGTTCACTTACCGGTCAGATACTAATTCACCCCCCTCTCAGTATCTTTGGGAATCCTAACATTTTATCTCCCCAATCATAGACATTTCAAATTCTTCTTGCATCTTATTAGAAATGTCTTTACACAATCCTTCTTCTCCTCCAAAAATGATATCATCAACAAAAACTTCAATAACCAAGATGTCATCTTTAGTCACTTTGTAATATAAGTTGTTGTTAGAATTACCTTTAGTGTAACCAAGCTTCAAAATATATTTGTCCAATCTAGCATACCAAGCTCTAGGAGCTTGCTTCAATCCATATAAAGATTTCCTTAACCTTCAAACCATATATTTGTCATCTGTCAAAGAAAATCCATCAGGTTGTTCAATGTAAACTTCCTCTTCAAGATCACCTTTCAGAAATGCACATTTAACATCCATTTGATATACTTTATAGTTCTTGTGTGCTGCAAAAGCTAAGAATAATCTAACTACCTCAATTCTAGCTACCGGTACAAAGGTTTCATTGTAATCAATTCCTTCTTTCTGTGAATATCCCTTACACACTAATATTGCTTTGTTTCTGATTGCCTTACCATCTTCATTAAGTTTCTTTCTAAATACCCATTTAGTTCCAATTACATTTTTGTTATTAGGTCGGGGAACCAATGTCCATGTGTTATTCTTTTCAATTTGTTCTAATTCATCTTCCATAGCTTTAATCTAATGTTTATCTTCACGTGCCTCATTAATAGTTGCTAGTTTAATTTGAGAAATTAAACATACCTCTTCATTTGCCCGTCTTCCTCTAGTCATAACACCTTGATACTTATTCCCAATTATCTGACTTTCAGAGTGATTCAATCTTACATACCTAGGTGTATTCACTTGGTGTTGTTCTTCAATCACTGTGGAATTCTCAGATGATGCTGGTGTGACTGGATCAACATTTTGTACTGGTGTACTCATTGTAGGTTCATTTGTGATTATCTCAATTGCCAATTCAGAGTCCATAGACCTTCTAAACTGTTCATCAATCTTCACAATTGCACTCTCAATGATTTTCTATAATCTCTTGTTAAAACATCTATATGCCTTCCTCTTAGATGAATAACCAAGAAATATTCCTTCATCACTTCTAGGATCAAATTTTCCAATATAATCATCTCTCCTAATATTAAATTTGATTCCAAATATTCTGAACTATTTAAGAGTAGGAGTATTACCAAACCATAGTTCATGAGGGGTCTTACTGGTCTCACCTTTGATGTGAACTCTGTTGAATGTGTAAATAGATGTATTGACTACTTCTTTCCAATAAACTACTCTATTCTTCCTTTCCACAACTTCATTTTGCTGGGGTGTCTGAGGTGCTGATAGTTGTCCTCTGATTCCTTTCACTACACAGAATGCAGTAAATTCCTTAGATGTGAATTCACCTCCTTGATCTGATCTCAAACAATTGATTTTCTTACCGGTTACATTCTCTACCATTACCTTGAATAGTTTGAATTTCCCAAAAGCTTCTGATTTCTTCTTGAGAAAAGTAACCCAACACATTCTAGAATAATCATCAATGATTAGCATAAAATATATATATATCCTTGTAAACTTCTAGTTCTTGCTGGACCACATAAATCAGTATGAATTAAGTCAAGAATATTATTAGATTTTTCTGGAATACTCTTAAAAGTTGCTCTAACTTGCTTTCCAAATTGACATTCCTTACATACTGGATTGTGAGGTTTAACAATCTTAGGTAAATCCCTTACTACCTTAGTTGTATTGATTTTCAAAATGCAATCAAAATTTACATGACAAAGTCTTTTATGTCATAACCAACTTTCATCAATATGTGCAATCAAACATGTCTTCTCATTGTTATTCAAATGAAAGATATTACCTCTAGTCTGATTACCGGTTGCAATTTCTAAACCACTTCTATTCATGATTTTGCATTTACCATTCTTGAAACGTAACTGAAATCCCTTTTCAACTAATTGACCAACACTCAAAAGATTATGTTTTAAACCTTCAACATAATAAACGTTGTCAGTATTGTGCTTACCATCAAAAGATATAGTGCCTTTTCCTCTGATCAAACAAGCTTTATCAGCCCCAAATCTTACTAGACCTCCATTGTATTCCTGAAAGGTTAAGAATTTACTTTTATCACCAGTCATATGATGTGAACATCCAGAATCAATGATCCATTCATCCTTTTCTTCAATTTTAGCTGCCAGGGCCTGCTCTACCAGTTGAACAGTAGGTGTCGGTTGATCTTCTATTATTGCAAAAAAAGCCCATCCAATGTCTACCGGTTCCTCATCAAAATCAACAGTAACTCCTTCATCAACATAGTAACATGATTTGTCTCTATTCTTCTTAAATCTATATCTCTAATATTTGGGGATAGGCTTATATGTTCTTTTAGCTTCTTCTTTCAATATTGCATGTCTACCAGGACACCTAGATGCCACACGACCAATTTTATTGTAGTTAAAATATTTAAATGGTTCTTTACCTTCATACTTACTTCCAACTGGACCTTTATGCATTTTCCTTGCAAATAGTGCTTCAATCTCTTCAAGTTCTTCATTCTCTCTTCTGATTTCTTCAAGTTCTCTAGGATAGAGTGCTTTCCAATCAGATTTTTCAGATGATGATGATGATGCAAATGATGAAGCTTTGGAGGCCAAATCTGTCTTAATTGTAGCAACAAGACCAAATTCCTCAAGTTCAAAAGCTAAAAGTTTTCCAACCAAAATATCTCTAGATACCGATGTATTAGGCATTGTTCTCAATTCATTAATAATGGTTACTTTCATTTTGTATGCCGGTGGCAATTCTCTTAAAACTTTAGAAACAATATCATCTTCACTTAAGGATCCTCCATAATATTGTATACCCAAAACAATTTCATTAACTCTTTCCATAAAAGCATAAATCCTTTCATCTTCTTCCATTTTCAGATTTTCATACCTGACCCAGAAGCATTCCAGTTTTGCAATTTTGATAGTGGTATCACCTTCATTCAATGTCTCCAATTTATCCCAAATAGCTTTAGCAGTAGATCAGTCTGATAATCCCATGATTTGCTGATCTAACAATACGCTCAAAAGTGCTTCTCTTGCTTTGCAATCATTCTCTTTATCTTTAGCCAAGGTTTGTGGATTAGGTTGACTCTGTGTAGGACCAACATAGCCATTCTTTGTAAAATCCCATATGTCTTTTCTAATGCAATTCAGATTTGTCTCCATTCTGATCTTCCATATACCATAGTTAGTTCCATCAAGCTTCAGACTATCCTTCCTGAAATAGTTAGTTGCCATAGAATCTCCTCAAGTTGTTAAACTTATACAAAAAGAGGACTTAGCTCTGATACCAATTGTTAGGACCTAGAGGCAACTGAGATGGGGGGTGAATCAGTTGTCTATTAATTTCAACCCAAATATAACTTAACCAAACTTAGTGCATAATACCGGTAAACCAATCTTAATGTCGGTAGACAGTTTAACAGTTAATAATAGTACCGGTAAAGTTTAATGCATGAAACAAAAAGACAAATAACATCCACAACACATAACACATATATTTGTACGTGGAAACCCTGTAAGGGGAAAAACCATGGTGGGAAACCTTACCCACAATCAGATGATACTAGTATAGATAATATGAGTGTACAAATGGGGTTTGCACATGCAGAAAGGACAACTTCCTAGAGCTCACTACTCAATCACAAAATGGGAGTCACACTTACTACAAATGGATGGTTAAATCTAATGATAATGTACTGCTCAAAATAGCATCTTCATATGCTAGATTCAGTATCGATTAAGCTATGATTGTCTTCTTCATACCTTCCTTGAATCTTCAAATGATGTCTATGTGTATAGATCTGCTTATATTCACATATACCTTATTACATTCCCTTTCATACCTTCTACATAATCTCACAAATGAGATCTTACATATATACCAAAACCTAAGACCAAATGTGTAGGTCAGCTCACTAAGAATATACAATTAAATCAATTACAAATGAATCAATATGTGATGCATCACATCAGCTCAATGCATTTACAATAATAACCAATCAATAAAACATCTCCATAATGTGTCGTTCTGATCTGGAATAGATAACGCTTGTCGGTCCATAACCTAGACCTATTTCCCTATAACAACAAATATGCAAACTCGATTAGAACAATAACCAAATCACCAAAACCAAGTGTCCAAATGATGTCTTCAACATAACCAAGTAATTTCCAGATGATAACAGATCATCCTCAGTGTCGGTGAACAATATAACCTGTCGGTGAACCAGATATCGGTGATTGTGCATATGTCACTGAACATGCCGGTGAACATAACCAAAAGATCTTTAGTTCACAAGTGTTGACAAGTGTTGACATCAATGACAAAACCAATGCAACACATCCATAATACCAACATAAATCTCCAATCATAGATTTGTATCTTGTCAGATTAACAAGAGTTGAATCATCCTTCAATGTCAATTTGTCAATTGTAGTCATAGGAGTACTTACCAGTTTGGAGTTTTCCATACCAAATTTCTTCAATAGTTCCTTCAAGTATATTGTTTGACATATGAATATACCTTTATCAGTTTGTGAAATCTGCAATCCTAAAAAGAATTTTATCTCCCCAATCATAGACATTTCAAATTCTTCCTGTATTTTGTTAGCAAAGTCTTTACACAATCCATCTTCTCCTCCAAAAATGATATCATCAACAAAAACTTCAATAACCAAGATGTCATCATTAGTCACTATGAAATATAAGTTATTTTCAGCATTACCTTTAGTATATCCAAGCTTCAAAAGATATGTGTCTACTCTAGCATACCAAGCTCTAGGAGCTTGCTTCAATCCATACAAAGCTTTCCTTAATCTACAAACCATATCTTTATCATTTGTCAATGAAATTCCATCAGGTTGTTCAATGTAAAATTCCTCTTCATGATCACCATTCAGAAATGCACATTTTACATCCATCTGATATACTTTATAGTTCTTGTGATCTGCAAATGCAAGAAATAATCTTACTGCCTCAATTCTAGCTACCGGTGCAAAGGTTTCATTATAATCAATTCCCTCTTTCTGTGAATATCCTTTACACACTAATCTTTCTTTGTTCCTGATTACCTTACCATCTTCATTAAGTTTATTTTTGAATACCTATTTAGTTCCAATGACATTTTTGTCTTTAGGTCAGGGAACTAATGTCCATGTATTGTTCTTTTCAATTTGTTCTAGTTCATCTTCCATTGCTTTAATCCAATGTCCATCTTGACAAGATTCAATAATAGATGCTGATTCAATTTGAGAAGTTAAACATACCTCTTCATTTGCTACTCTTCCTCTTGTCATAACACCTTGATACTTATTCCCAATTATCTGATTTTCTGAGTGATTCAGTCTTACATCCCTGGGTTTATTCACATGGTGTTGTTCTTCAGTCACTATGGAATTCTCTGATGATGTCGGTGTGACTGGATCCACACTCTATATCGGTACACTCTGTATAGGTTCATTTATGATCATCTCAACTGTCGGTTCAGAATCTATAGACCTTGAATTTCCTCTAAATTGTTCATCTCTCTTCACATTAGCACTCTCAATGATTTTCTACAGTCTTTTATTAAAACATCTATATACCTTTCTCTTAGATAAATAACCAAGAAATATTCCTTCATCACTTCTAGGATCAAATTTACCAATATACTCATCTCTCCTAATATAACATTTGCTTCCAAAAATTCTGAAGTATTTAAGAGTAGGAATATTACCAAACCATAGTTCATAAGAGGTCTTACTGGTTTCACCTTTGATGTGAACTATGTTAAAAGTGTAAACAGTTATATTCACTACTTCTCTCCAATACACATGAGGTAGATTTGCGTCCAATATCATGCTTCTAGTTGCTTCCAGAATAGTTTTGTTCTTCCTTTCCAGAATTCCATTTTGTTGAGGTGTCCAGGCTACTGATAGTTGTCTTCTGATTCCATTCACTTCACAAAATGTATTAAACTCCTTAGATGTAAATTATCCTCCTTGATCAGATCTCAAACATTTGATTTTCTTACCGGTTTCATTCTCTACCATTGCCTTGAACAATTTGAATTTTCCAAAAGATTTTGATTTCTTCCTGAGAAAAGTAACCCAGCACATTTTGGAATACTCATAAATGATTAGCAAAAAGTATCTATCTCCCTGTAGACATCTTGTTCTTGCCGGACTACACAAGTCAGTATGGATTAAATCAAGAACATTATTGTATTTCTCATAAATACTCTTAAAAGTTGTTCTAACTTGCTTTCCCATTTGACATTCCTTACATATCGGATTATGAGGTTTCACAATCTTAGGTAAATCCCTTATTGCCTTAGTTGAACTGATCTTTACAATGCAATCACAATTTACATGACAAAGTCTCTTATGCCATAGCCAACTTTCATAAATATGTACAATCAAGCATGTCTTATCATTGTTGTTCAAATGAAAGATATTACCTTTAGTCTGATTACCGGTTGCAATCTCCAATCCAGTTATGTTCATGATATTGCATTTACCATTCTTGAACTGTAATTGAAAACCCTTTTCAACTAATTGACCAACACTCAAAAGATTATGCTTCAAACCTTCAACATAATAAACATTGTCAGTATTGTGCTTACCATCCAAAGATATAGTGCCTTTTCCTTTGATCAAACAAGCTTTATCATCCCCAAATCTTACTAGACCTTCAATATATTCCTAAAAAGATAAGAATTTACTTTTATCACTAGTCATATGATGTGAACATCTAGAATCTATGATCCATTCATCCTTTTCTTCAATTTTAGCTGCCATGGCCTATTCTACCAATGGAAAAGTAGGTGTTGGTTGATCTTCTTTTATTGCAACAAAATCCCATCCATTGTCTGTCGGTTCTTCATCAGAATCATCACTAACTCCTTCATCAACATAGTAACAAGATTTATCTCTATTCTTCTTAAATATGTATCTTTGATATTCATGGTTAGGCTTATATGTTCTTTTAGCTTCCTCTCTCAATCTTGCATGTCTATCAGGACATCTAGATGCCATATGACCAGATTTATTGCAATTAAAATATTTAAATGGTGCTTTACCTTCATACTTACTTCCAACTGGACCTTTAGGCATTTTCCTTGCAAATAGTGCTTCAAGTTCTTCCAGTTCTTCATTTTCCCTTCTAATATCTTCAAGTTCTCTTGCATAAAGTGCTTTCCAATCAGATTTGTTAGATGATGATGATGATACTACAGATGATGATGCTTTGAAGGCCAAATCTATTTTAATTGTAGAAACACGACCAAATTCCTCAAGCTCAAATGTTGAAAGTTTTCCAACCAAGGTGTCTCTAGATACTAATGTATTAGGCATTGTTCTTAACTCATTAATAACAGTTACTTTTATTTTATATGCTGGTGGAAATGCTCTTAAGACTTTAGAAACAATTTCATCTTCACTTAAGGATTCTCCACAATATTGTATTCCTAAAACAATTTCATTAACTCTTTCCATAAAGGCATAAATTCTTTCATCTTCTTCCATTTTCAAATTTTAATACCTGACCCGGAAGAATTCCAGTTTGGCAATTTTGATAGTGGTATCTCCTTCATTCAGTGTCTCTAATTTATCCCAAATAGCTTTAGCAGTAGATCAGTCTTATAATCCCATGATTTTCTAATCTGATAATGTGCTCAAAAGTGTTTCTCTTGCTTTGCAATCATTTTCTTGATCTTTACCCAATGTTGGTGGATTAGGTTGATTCAGTGTAGGACCAACATAGACATTCTTTGTAACTTCCCATATGTCTCTTCCAATGCAATTTATATGTGTCTCCATTCTGATCTTCCATATATCATAGTTGGTTCCATCAAGTTTCAAATTTTCCTTCCTGAAAATGTTAGTCGCCATAGGATCTCCTCAAGTTGTTAGCCTTTTGCAAAAAGAGGACAAGGCTCTGATACCAATTGTTAGGACCCGGAAGGAAACTGAGGGGGGGGTGAATCACTTGACTATGAATTTCAACCCAAATACAACTTAATCAAACTTGATACTTAATACTAGTAAACCAATCTTAATGTCGGTTAACAGATTAACAGTTAATATCAATACCAGTGAAACTTAATGCATGAAACAGAAAGAGAAACAAGATCCACAACACATAACACAAAGATTTTAATGTGGAAACCCTATAAGGGGAAAACCATGATGGGAAACCTTACCCACAATTAGATGATACTACTGCAGATAGTATGTGTATACAAATGGGGTTTGCACATGCAGAAAGGCCAATTGCCTAGAGCACACTGCTCAAATGGGAGTCGCAATGACTACAATAGGATAGTTAAATCCTAGAATAATGTACTGCTCAAAATAGCATCTCCAATGTTGGATTTAGTACTAGTTAAGCTCTGATAATCACCTTCAAGCCTTCCTTGAACCTTCTCTATGGTCTTCTCATATGATCTTCAATATTCGCACATACCATATTACAATACCATAACCTTACATACCATGTCCCATATCCTATATCTCATCAATTGAGATCTTACATATATACAAAACCTAAGACCAAATGTGTAGGTCGGCTGACTAAGAATATTATAATAAAATCAATTACAAACAAGGTAAGATGTGATGCATCATGTCGGCTTAATACATTTACAACAATATCCAATCAATAAATCATCTCCATAACATGTCGTGCTGATCTAGAATAGATAATGCATATCGGTCCATAACCTAGACCAATTTGCCGATAATAGAAAATATGTCAACCCAATTAGACCATTAGCCAAATTACCAAAACCAAGTATCCAAACCATGTCTTCGACATAACCAAGTGATCTCTAGATGATAACAAGTCATCCTTAGTGTCGGTGAACAATATACTGGTGACTGTGCATAAGTCACTGAACTTGTCGGTGAACACAATGTGTCGGTTCAACATAACCAAAGATCTCCAGAAGGATATGTGTTGACATCAATGACAAAACTAATGCAACACGTCCATAATACCAACAGTCAACAATGTGTCCTAGTTGGAGGCTATCGTGGTTGGACCTATCCTAGTTAGTCTTGGTGATCATCTTGGTTTTGGCTACGATTCTGATCCAGTATGATTAGATCTCTAGAATTGGTTTTGGATGCTTACTCTAGATGGTTATTTGTTTTCCATATTCTATTGGTTCATGTTTTGGTGCTCCAGTAACTATCCCTTATGTTCTTGGTTGGTATTTCATGGTATCGGTTAGCTTTACCAGTAACTGATATTTGATGTTTTGGTCAGACGATTTCGGTTCGGTTTATGGAATCGATTTCTATCATGCTTAAGGTCCTTATTGATCATATTATAAGTGTTTTGTGACTTTTCATTGGCTGGCATGCTATTATGGTGGTCCTATCTGAATCCGGTTAGACTTTTTGTGATACTTTGCTAAGGGTTTTTACCGGTTGGTGAAGCGTGTTGGATTTTGGTCTTAGTGGAATTTTCGGTAGATGGAATTGTTTGGTTACTTGATTTAGGTCCATGCTATGTAATGTAAATCATAATATTGGTCTGGTGATATCGTGTAATGTATTTTTTGTTATCATGGGTTTATGGGTTTAGGGTTTAGCCAACCTTGTCAATAAGGTTGATGAAAATAGCTGACATATTCATGTAATTTAGATATCAATGGGATCAATGGTTATGTATACATTATCAAAGGAAGGTTTATGTGCAAACAAGTGATATATCATTTGGTGAAGGTTTTTGTATTGTAGGGCAGACATTTGTGCTTAACTAGAACTATATAAAGCATTAGGATATGCTACTTTTGCAGTTCATTCTTTCCAGATTGTAGTCCAATGTTTATGTAAGTCAGTGAGACTTCTTTTTGTAATGAGCAGTGAGCTCTAGGTGGTTGGCCTAATTGCAAGTGCAATCCCCATTGTAATTTCACATACTTCTGTAGAAGTATTATCTGATTGTGGGTAGTGTTTCCCACCATGGTTTTTTCCTTTACCGGGTTTTCCACGTCAAAATATTAGTGTTGTGTGTAATGTGCTTTCATGTTCTATTCTTCATTGTGTTGATTTCTTTGTGCTTTGTCTTAATGGTTTTGATATGCATTAGTTTACTCCCAGTATCAAATTTGTCTAACAATTGGTATCAGAGCAAGGTCCTCTCTGCAAAAGCTTAACTACTTGAGGAGATCCGATGGCAACTACATCTAGTTCTACATTCAATCCCTATTAGAAGGAGAGTTTCAGATTTGATTGTACAAATTATAAAATATGGAAGGAGCGAATGAAGATTCATGTAAGATGTATTTGAGTTGAAGTTTGGGAGATAGTGGAGAAAGGGTATATAGCTCATGATCCTAATTTTGAAACATCGGCACTTGCTAATGAACAAAAGAAAGTTAAAAATGATGTCAGAGAAAAAGAAGCATTGTTAAGAGCCCTATCTGATGAAAAGCTATTGAATGTCATAGAGTTAGAGAATGCAAAGCTAATCTAGACAAAGCTTGAAACTCTTTATGAAGGCGCCTAGGCTATGAAAATTGCAAAACTTGAATGTTTTCGGGTAAGGTATGAAACTTTGAAGATGGAAGAAGATGAGAAGATAAATTCTTTCATGGATAGAATAAATGAGATTGTTATGGGAATCAAATGTTGTGATGGATCAGTTAGTGAGGATGATATTGTGTCAAAGGTTCTGAGAGTTCTACCTCTGGCTTATAAGATGAAGGCTACTACAATCAATAAAATCTGGACAATGTCAAGTACCCCTATTACCAGAGATACATTGCTTGGGAAATTGACTACTTTTGAGCTTGAGGAACTTGGAGATCAGAGTGCTGCTAAAACTGAAACTGCATTTAAAGCATCTGCCTCTGGTAAGAAAAAGATAGATTGGAAGGAGATGTATGCTAAAGATTTGGAAGACATTGAAAGAGAAGAAAGCGAACTTGAAGAGCTAGAAGCCCTGATTGCTAGAAGAATTCCTAAAGGACCAGCTAGAAGTAAGTATGAAGTAAAAGTCCCTTTAAAATGTTTTTCATGCAATAAGATTGATCATTTTGCTTCTAGATGCCCTGAAAGAGCTGCTAGGAATCATGAAAGATTTGTGAAGAGTTATAAGCCTAATCCAGAATATCAGAATAGACCTAGATTCAAAAGGAAAAAGTATAAATCATGCTATTATGCTGGTGATGATGATGAACCGGTGAGTGGATCTGACAATGGAAGCTCCAGTAAGGACTGGGTTTTTATTGCTATCAAGGATGATTCTCTAGAACCTGTCATTGAAGCAACTCATACTGAGGCAAAGGCTTTAGTTGCTAAAATTGAAGAAAAGGATGAAAGGGTTATAGATAGTGGATGCTCACATCACATGATTGGTGACAAGAGAAAATTTCTATCATTACAAGAATTTGATGGCGGATTGGTCAGATTTGGAGACAACAAGGCATGTAGGATCAAAGGCAAGGGAACAATATCATTGGATGGTAAGACATACTAATAATGTTTATTATGTTGAAGGCTTAAAGCATAATCTTTTAAGTGTAGGTTAGATGGTGGATAGAGGATTTCATTCACAATTCAAGGATGGGAAATGTAACATCATCAATAGATCTTTCCTGGAAATTGCTTCCAGAACCCAAACCAATGGAAACATCTTTCATTTGAACTTCGGTGAGATTGATTGCTTGATTGCTCAGATTGATGAAAGTTGGTTATGGCATAAGAGGATGTGTCATGTAAATTTTGATTGTATAGTGAAGATCAACTCAACACAAGCTATCAAAGATTTGCCCAAGATTGTCAAACCTCATAATCCGGTATGTAGAGAATGTCATATGGGTAAGCAATTTAGAACTTCTTTTAGAAGTATACATGATAAATCTAATGAAATTATTGATCTTATTCATACTGATCTATGTGGAGCGGCAAGGACTAAAAGATTTCAAGGTGATAGATACTTTATGTTACTTATTGTTGATTATTCTAGAATGATGTGGGTAGCATTTTTGAAAGAAAATCTGAAGCTTTTGAGAAATTCAAAATCTTTAAAGCTATGGTTGAGACTGAGACAGGACTGAAGATAAAGTGCTTAAGATCAGATCAAGGTGGTGAGTTTACATCCGGTGAGCTCAACAACTTTTGTGAGAAGAATGGAATCAGAAGACAACTTTCTGCACCTAGGACTCCACAATAGAATGGATTGGTGGAAAGAAAAAATAGAACCATATTGGATGCGGAAAGGACTATGATGGTAGAAGCTAGATTGCCTAATATCTATTGGAGGGATGTTGTCAATACGGTTGTATTCACTTTCAACAAAGTATACATAAAAGGTGATACCGATAAGACTATGAATTATGGTTTGGTCATACTCCTACTATTAGATATTTCTGAATTTTTGGAAGTAAATGTTACATTAGAAGAGATGATGCTTTGGGAAAATTTAATCTAGAAGTGATGAAGGAGTATTTTTGGGTTATTCTACTAAGAGAAAAGCATATAGATGTCATAATAAAAGATTGAATAGGATAACAAAGAGCATAAATATCAAGGTGGATGAACAAGCTAGTAATCAGATCAGCTCATATGACTATGGACCAGAAGATGAATTTATCAAACCTGAACCGATAATGCAAGAAGCTACTCAAAATAGTGAACTAGTCACTCTGGTAATATCAAAAAACTCAACTGTGACAAAGGAAAATCAGAAAGAGTTAGTAAATCAAGAAAATTCAAAGACTTCCAGGTATGTGAAACTTAATCATTCTGAAGATCAGATCATTGAAGATAAAAGCAAAGGTGTGATTACTAGAAGAAGGCTAGCTACTGAAGAGGTATGTTTGATTTCTCTATTGGCATTGCATGAAGATTGCATTAATAAAGTATAATATTGTCATTGATGTCAGTAGAAACTGGTAATGAAGTTGTACTGCAACTGGTAATGATGCAGCAAAGCAACCGGTAGTAGCAAAGAAACTGGTAGTAAAGCAGTGAAGGAAACTGGTATTGGTATTATTATTGAAGCAAAGTGATCATCTGGTAACACTAAATAGTTGATATGCAGAACCCTAACCAATGGAGCTTGGTGAATCAATTGTGAAGATCTATGACCGAATGATGATCGAAGATGAATATGCCACGTAAGCATGATGCACATGATGAGTTTCAAAGTGGTTTTGGTGCGTGAAGATAACCATTTATCTTGGGAATGAGAAAATGCATAGCACGAAGTGAAAAATGCTTGATGAGCTACAAAATCCAATGTGCGGCGATCCGGGAGTAGTTGAAGTTCTCTAGAACAATGTATAGTTGATTGCTATATAATCCAATGATTATGGTTGAACCAATATGTTTGTAGTCTCTATGAGATTTGTAGGTTTTGTGATGTGTTACCGACCTATTGTAGTTGTATTTAAGGTCAATGAGTTGTTTGTAATTGTGTTGGAAAATTTGGTTAAGTGTTGAAGTGTGATTGTTCCCAAACCAGAAGGAGTATCTGTAGAATGTTGTGAAGGCAGATAGGAGTAGAAAAGGATCTAATTAAGCAAGGAAGTGTTATTACTAGATCAGCAAAGAACATGTTGTTCTCTAACCATTACAATAGTTAAATCTCTTAACCGGGTAAGCTTTAACAGGCTTGGTGTTGTTTAAATCATCTAACCAAGTGATCCATTATCTTGGATTTGAAATCCTCTACTGAGGATACCTTTAACAGGGTATTGTAGTCAATCCCTTGACCAGGTGGTCCTTAATTGGATTTTTTCTTAACAGGACATTATTGTATAAGCTTCTAACAAGGCTTGGCTCCTTACAGGGTAAACTTCAAAAGAGTTCAAAATACTTGTGGGTATTCATCCCCGCCGTGGTTTTTCCCATTTGGGTTTCCATGTGAAAAATCATTATGTCAAGTGGTGAATGATTTTGTGGATATGTTTTGATATGGTTGATATGATTAACTGGTAAAGCCACTTAGATATGTTTAGATGACCAAAAATGATCTAAAATGAGCTATTACTGATGTTAGTAAAGTGGTTTAATATTTTGGTTAAATGGTATTTGAGTTTCAGATCTATTGCATTGTATCATTGATGTTTTGGTCACCGGTAAAGTTTGACAGTGCAGTTGTAGTTTTAAATACAATGTCTAAACAAATTAGATTATCAAGTTGTTTCTAAGTTGGAATTGAGTTTGGTGAAAGTTTAGTACATTTTCTATCTACTGATTCACCCCCCCTCTTAGTAGTTGACCGGATCCTTATTGTTTCATCATATTATCAATTGGTATCAAAGCATTTTAGGTCCTCTTGTGTTTAAGCCTAATAGCTTGAGGAAAAGATCTAGGAGAACATGATGAAGAAATAAAGTCTGAAATTCAATAGGGAAAACTACAGAATCTGGAGTGATAGGATGAAGATCTATATGAAGAGCTTAGGAAGTCAATATTGGGAATATGTTGTTACTAAATATAACTTTCCTAGTGGGATTCTGTCAGATGATCAAAAGAAGGAGCTACAGGAGAATAATCAAGCATTGGAGGCCATTATTAGTTCCTTGTCTGATTCAAAGTATGTTGATGTTCATGGATTGAAGACTATCTATGAAGTATGGAAGAAATTGGAAAGAAGATAAAGTGCTTAAGAATTTATCAAGGTGGTGAATTTACTTCAGAGGAATTCACTAGATACTATGAAGACAATGGAATTAAGAGGAAAAATTATGCACCAAGGACACCACAACAAAACGATATTGCAAAAAGGAACAATCGGTCAATTGTTGAAGCTAGTAGGACTATGCTAATTCAAGGAGGTGTAGCTAAGACATTCTAGAGAGAAGCTATCAACACAACTATACCTAATGAACCGGATACTGGTTAAAAGAGGTAAGGACAAAACTCCCTATGAGTACTGGTATGGTAGATCACCTAATGTCAATTACTTTAAGATTTTTGGTAGCAAATGTTTTATCAAAAGAGGTGATTATGCTGGTAAGTTTGATGCCAAGAGTGATGAAGGCATATTTATTGGTTACTCCACCAAGAGAAAATCTTACAAGTGTTACAACAACCAAACTAAGAAGATCATTGAAAGTGTTAATGTCTGAGTTGATGAGTTTCCTGAGAAATCAAGAGAAACCACTGAGGGGAAGGAGGAAGAAGAACCTTACACACTATTTTTGGAGCTGGAACCTGTGAAGCTAGAAGTTGAAGAACAAATTAGAGAAGCCCCAGTTCAACTGGAACATGAAGGTCCAGTAGAAGAAGAAGAAAGTGAAGAAGAAGAAGAACCTAAAAAACATGATCATGTTATTCCAAGGTATGTTAGACTCAATCATAGCCCCGATCAGATTATAGGAGATAAGAATGTAGGTGTCCTAATTAGAACAAGGCTTAGAGAGAAATCGTGTATGATTTCCACCATTGAGCCTAGAACTGCAAAAGAAGAATTTGCAGATGAAGATTAGATCAAGGCAATTAAAGAAGAACTTGACTAGATAGAGAAGAACAATACTTTCTCATTGGTACCCAGACCTGAGAACAAGAATGTAATAGGTACAAAATGGGTATTCAGAAATAAAGCTAGACTGGTATGTAAATGATATGCACAAGAAGAAGGTGAATACTATGGTGAGACATTTGCACCAATTGCAAGATTAGAAGGAGTAAGGACTCTACTTGCATTTGCAGCATACAAAGGATTCAAATTATATAAGATGGATGTGAAGTCAGCATTTCTAAATGGAATATTGGAAGAGGAAGTCTACATTGAACAACCAGATGGTTATGCTTTAACTATAGAAAAGGACATGGTGTGAAAATTACATAAGGCATTATATGGATTGAAGCAAGCACCAAGAGCATGGTATGAAAGATTACACTCTCACTTGGTGAAGATAGGTTTTCAAAGAACTAGTGAAGACAATAACATATATCTCAAGACAAAAGGTGATAAGATACTGGTAAGTGAGGTATTTGTGGATGATATCATTTTTGGAGGAAATGATGATATGTGTCATGAGTTTGCTAATAAAATGAAGAATGATTTTGAGATGTCACTCATAGGAGATAAAAAATTTCATAGGTCTGCAAATCCAACAAATGAAGGAAGGTATTTTCATCACACAGTCCAAATATGTGAAAGAAGTATTGAAGACTTTTGGAATGGGAGACTCTAAACCAGTTGGAACACCAATGGTTATAGGTTGTAAATTGTCTAAGGAAGATGATTTTGCATCAATTGATGAAAAGGAGTATAGGTCAATGATAGGTAAACTACATTATGTTGTCCACAACAGACCAAACATTTCTCATGTAATAGGAGTGGTTGTCATATTTCAGAAAATCCCGAAGGAGTCACACATAGTAGAAACTAAAATATTTTTTAGGTATCTGAAAGGTACAATCGATTATGGATTATGGTATCCACATGAAAGAGACTTTGATTTAAAAGTCTATATAGATGCAGACTGGGTAGGCAATGTTGATGACATGAAGAGTACAATCAGAGGAGCATTCTTTCTTGGAGGAAGATCAGTGCCTTGGAGAAACAAGAAATAGAGTTGTATCTCTCAATCTACAACAAAAGTTGAATATGTTGCAACATATATGAATTGTACCCAAGCAATCTGGATGAAACATATTCTGGAAGGTTTTAAGTTGAATCTATCAGAACTGATAAGTATTTTCTATGATAACACCAGTGTGATAAACATTTCTATAACCGGTGTTGCATGTTAGGACAAAGCATATTGAGATGAAGTATCATTTCTTGAGAGAGAAATTCCAAAGTAAAGATGTGTCACTGGAGCATGTATCTACTAAGGAACAACTAGCGGATATCTTTACTAAACCTCTTCCTAAGGCTACATTTGAGTATCTTAGAGGTAAGTTAGGGGTTGTACCCCTACATGAAGTCAATTAAGTAGATGGAGAAGCCATCAATCCTGGAGCCTATTGAAAATATTGAAGATGGATTGGTGAAGAGTGGAGCTACTCCACATGGGGAGGAACTAGTTGCAGATTGGTGAAGGTTAACATGGTTAACCTTCACTTTGGAATTGTTATCAAAGGGGGAGAATAAATGTATATGATTGAATAGCCAGTTACCAGTTGAAGACATGAAGATACAGTTGAAGGAGAGTACATGAAAAATGTAAACCAGGACTCCTATACCTGTGTATGTGCTTTACTCTCAATCATCACAATCAAAGGGTATTGATATTTATATTTCCATCAATGCCAAAGGGGGAGATTGTTGGTATTGCATGAAGATTGCATTGATGAAGTATAATGTTATCATTGATGTCAATAGCAATCGGTAATGAAGTTGTATTGCAATTGATAATGATGCAACAAAGCAACCGATAGTAAAGAAGTGAAGGAAACCGATATTGGTATTATTATTGAAGGAGAGTGATCAACTAGTAACCCTAATTAGTTGATATGCAGAACCCTAACTGATGGAGCTTGGTGAATCGGTTGTGATGATCTATGACCGAATGATGATTAGAGATGAAGATGCCACGTAAGCATGATGCACGTGATAAGTTTAAAGTGGTTTTGGCACATGAAGATAACTATTTATCTTGGGAATGAGCAAATGCATAGCCTGAAGTGAAAAATGCGTGATGAGCTACAGGATCCAATGTGTGGTGATCCAGGAGCGGTTGAAGTTGTCTACAACAATGTGTAGTTGATTGCTATGTAATCCAATGGTTATTATTGAACTGATATGTTTGTAATCTCTATGAGATTTGTAAGTTTTGTGATGTGTTACTGACCTATTGTAGTTGTATTTAAGGTCGATGATTTGTTTGTAATTGTGTTGGAAAATTTGGTTAAGTGTGGAAGTGTGATTGTTGCCAGACCAGAAGGAGTGTCTGCAGAATGTTGTGAAGGAAGATAGGAGCATAAAAGGATCTGATTAAGAAAGGAAGTGCTATTACCAGATCAGCAAAGAACCTATTGTTCTATAATCATTACAACAGTTAAATCTCTTAACCGGGAAAGCTTTAATAGGCTTGGTGTTGTTTAAATCCTCTAACTAGGTGATCCATTAGCTTGGATTTGAAATCCTCTATCGAGGTTACCTTTAATAGGGTATTGTATTCAATCCCTTAATCGGGTGGTCCTTAATCGGATCTGTTCTTAACAGAACATTATTGTATAAGCTTCTAACAAGGCTTGGCTCCTAACAGGATGAACTTCAGAAGAGTTCAAAATACTTGTGGGTATTCATCCCCACCATGGTTTTTCCCATTTGGGTTTCCACATGAAAAATCATTGTGTCAAGTGGTGAATGATTTTGTGGATATGTTTTGATATGGTTGATATGATTAACTGGTAAAGCCACTTAGATATGTTTAGATGACCAGAAATGATCTGAAATGAGATATTACTGATGTTAGTAAAGTGGTTTAATATTTTGGTTAAATGGTATTTGAGTTTCAGATCTATTGTGTTGTATCACTGATGTTTTAGTCAACTAGTAAAGTTTGACAGTGCAGTTGCAGTTTTAGATACAATGTCTAAACCAATTAGATTAGCAAGTTGTTTCTGAGTTGGAATTGAGTTTGGTGAAATTTTAGTATATTTTCTATCTATTGGTTCACTCCCCCTCTCAGTAGTTGACCGGATCCTTATTGTTTCATCATATTATCATTCTCAAATTGATCTGGAATCATTTATTGAAGCAAGTAAAGATGAAAATTGGATAAAAGCAATGGAAGAAGAATTAGATTAGATAGAAAAGAATAAGACATGGGAACTAGTTCGAAGACCTAAAGACAAGAATATTATTGGAACTAAATGGGTTTTCAGGAATAAATTGAATTAGGAAGGTCAAATTGTGAGGAACAAGGCTAGATTTGTTTGCAAAGGTTATTCATAGGAAGAAGGAGTTGATTATGGTGATAATTATGCCCTGATTGCAAGAATTGAAGCGATAAGACTATTTCTTGCCTATGTTGCACACAAGAACTACAAAGTATATTAGATGGATGTCAAAGGCACATTTCTGAATAGAGATCTTGAGGAGGAAGTCTACATTGAGCAACCTGATGGATTTTCTTTATCAGAAGACAAGGATATGGTTTGCAGACTAAAGAAAGCTTTATATGGACTAAAACAAGCCCCTAGAGCATGGTATGCTAGATTAGACAAATATTTTTTTTAAGCTTGGTTTTAGAAAAGGTAATGTTGATAGTAACTTATATTACAAAATTGAGCATGATGACATATTGATCATTAAAGTCTTTGTGGATGATACAATTTTTGGAGGAGAAGATAGTTTATGCATGAAATTTGTTGATGATATGAAGAATGAATTTGAAATGTCTATGATTGGTGAGATGAAATTTTTCTTAGGTTTGCAGATTACTCAGATTGATAAAGGTATTTTCATTTGTCAAACTAAGTATGTGAAGGAGTTACTTAAGAAATTTGGACTTGAGAATTCTAAACCTGTCGGTACTCCTATGATAACCGGTTGCAAATTGTCAAAGGGTGATGAATCCCCTAAAGTGAATCCAAGTAGATATAAATCAATGATTGGTGGTTTTCTATACTTAACTTAGACTAGACTTGATATTATGAATGTTGTTTGTATTGATTCTACATTTCAGTCAGATCCTAGAGAAACTCATGATATTGCTATCAAGAGGATATTCATGTATTTGGTAGGTACAACAGACCTTGGGTTATGGTATCCAAAGAATGATGACTTCAGATTATGTGCCTATATAGATTTTGATTGGGTTGGAGATTTGGATGACAAGATGATCACTACTAGTGGTGCATTCTTTCTTGGGAAGAATTTTGTTTCATGACTTAGCAAGAAACAATCATGTACTTCATTATCTACTACTGAAGCAGAATATGTAGCTGCTGCTACTAACTGTACTCAGAATTTATGGATGAAATAAATGCTAAAAGATATAAGGGTAAGTTATGATGAGCCTATTATTATTCACTATGATAATACTACTACTATTGATATGTTAAAGAATATAGTATTTCATTCCAAACCAAACCACATTTCTATAAGGTATAACTTCTTGAAGGAAAAGGTTGAAGCAAAGGAAGTAGGATTGGTTTATGTGCCTACTAAGGAGAAGATTGTAGATATTCTAACTAAACCATTTCCTAAAGATACTTTTGAATATCTCAGAGATCAGTTGGGGGTTACCAACCCTCTGGAAGAGACTTAGAGATGTAAGAATGCATCAATTTGGTAAGCTTATCAGATATTTTCTTTGATCTAGGTTGATGAGATGATGCTACTACTCAGGGGGAGTAGTCAGTTGTTTGGTTCAGTATTTTTGGTTTGGTATCCATCCTTTGTCATTGATGTCAAAGGGGGAGAGATGGTATTCATGTGAAAAACTCATGTGGGAGAGATGGTATTCATATTAAAATCAATCATATCTTTGAGGGAGATTGTTGGCATTCCTTGGATGTTTTTCACATTTAGTGTTGCCATCAATGCCAAAGGGGAAGATTGTTGGCAATATACTAGATTTGGTTAAATATTGTCATTTATGTCAATACTATATCCCGGTTGGACCTATCCTAGTTAGTCTTTGTGATCATCTTGGTTTTGACTATGATTCTTATCCAATATGATCAGATCTCTGGAATTGGTTTTGGATGCTTCCTCTGGATGGTTATTTGTTTGCCATATTCTGTTGGTTCATGTTTTGGTGCTCTAGTAACTATCGCCATATTTCTTGGTACCAGTTAGCTTTATCGGTAAGTGATATTTGATGTTTCGGTTAGATGATTTTGGTTTGGCTTATGGAATCGGTTTCTATCATGCTGAAGGTGCTTCTTGATCATATTTTGAGTGTTTGGTTACTTTTCATTGGTTGGTGTGTTGTTATGGTGGTCCTATTTGGATCCGGTTAGAATTTTTGTGTTACTTCACTAAGGGTTTCTACCGGTTGGTGAAGCATGTTGGATTTTGGTCTTAGAGGAATTTCCGGGAGATGGAATTGTTTGGTTACTTGATTTAGGTTTATGCTATGTAATATAAATCATAATATTGGTCTGGTGATACCGTGTAATGTAATTTTTATTATTATGGGTTTATGGGTTTAGGTTTTAGCTGACCTTGTCAATAAGGTTGATGATCTCTATTAATAGGTGACTTATTCATGTAATTTAGATATGGATGAGATCCATGGTTATGTCTGAATTATCAAAGGAAGTTTTATGTTTGAACAAGTTATATATCATTCGGTGAAGGTTTTTGTATTGTAGGGTAGACAACTATGCTTAACAGGAACTGTATCAAGCATTAGGAGATGCTACTTTCACAGTTCGTTCTTTCTGGATTGTAGTCTGATGTTTATGTAAGTCAGCGAGACTTCTTTTTTTGATGAGTAGTGAGATCTAGGCATTTGGCTTGATTGCAAGTGCAATCCCCATTGTAATTTCACATACTACTGCAAAAGTATTATCTGATTGTGTGTAGGGTTTCCCACCATGGTTTTTCCCTTTACCAAATTTTTCATGTCAAAATATTGGTGTTGTGTGTACTGTGCTTTCATGTTCTATTTGTCATTGTGTTGGCTTCTTTGTGCTCTATTTTAATGGTTTTGATATGCATTAGTTCTGATTTCTGATGGTAAACTAATTCACCTGCCCTCTTAGTTTACTCCCGGTATCAGATCTGTCTAACAATTTCTCCTCTGGATGCTCGATTTCTTCTAACTGTTCGGCTACCAACCATTACTAAATATTCTCCTTACTCATTATTCATTCTAACTTCCTTTTTCCCAAAGGTAACTAATCTATTCTGTCTAATTTCCTGTTGATGTGTCGATAGGATTTGTGTCTCCTGAGCTGAGGTTGCCAATAAGACCCAACTAGTCAATTAGAAAGATCTAGTGCGATTCTCCTGCATCAAACTCTGCAAGAGACAAAAGATCATGTGCTCCTACACATGGGCTATTAATCAATTGTTTCTTCATCCTTCATAAATCTTTATCTGCCTAGCCTTGTCTTCATCTTCTTGCATTTAGTCTTGTCTTGTCTTCATGCCTTTGTCTTTGCCTCTTTCAATAGGTTCACAACTACATCTACACAAGGACACAAGGTTGTTCTTTCAACTACTCCCATCAATGGTGTAATAACAAATCTCTCAAGGTTGCAAACTCAAAGGTTTCAAATATCCATCACTCCTTATGTTTCTTCCTCACACAGTCACCAACATATTGCCATCTACCCATCCAAGATCCTGGAAGATGCACTACCACCCTTCCTCAATGGTCTCTCTCTCTCTCTCTCTACACCTTCTACCCAAATTCATCTTGTTGGAGACAGTACCACATTCCTCTTTCATGTCTTCCACACACACACCTTCACAAACCTCTTCCTTCCTGCATCCTTGAAGGATCAACTTGTAACCAAAGAACTTAGCAACACAAAATCTCAAACCTTTTAGCAAGGTCCTGGTGTAGATTTCCTCCTTCAGTGATCTATCTACACACTCAATATTTTCTCTCTTTGATACCAATTGATGTAGGAGACTTCAGCTAAAACCCAAACACATACTCCATTCTCAGACAATAATGATAGGAAGTTCAGGGAAAACAAAAAAACACCTACAGACTTCATGTCAAAACCGTGATAGGAACATAACAAAATAGAGAATAACAAAGTTCATTAACAAAAAACTTTTCTCTCAACACTCGGTTATATAGGAACATGAATAATCAACAAGACAACATATGAATGCCCAAAATCTCAACTTTATTATTACTCAACAAACGGTGGTGATTACATACAAAGCTAGATGATTACATATAACAATCAAACCATACCCCAATTCGGGTTTCTCTAGTTTTGCCCCAATTATACACTTTGACTTATGTGGTTTGGCCTATAGGCTGAACCCCCTTCTAACACGCTCACTTACTAAACCGCTCTTTCCCTTTTAAGCCTTCGTTTGCCTACTTAAAATACTCGATTCAATTTCTCCTCTAGCCGCTTGATTTCTTCTGACTGTTTGGCTACCAACTGTTACTAAATATTCTCACTGCTCATTATTCATTTCGACTTCCTTTTGATTAAGTAAAAATAGGTATTTGAAAGGTACCTGAACCTTTTACAAGCCAGGAGAACAGAAAAGCATAAAAAAGTGCCTGATCACTTCAAAAAGTCAAAATGAACCCACCAGAAGGGCACAGCTTAAAACATCATTACATAATTACATAAAACTTAGAACAGACAGCAATAGGAAAGCAAAAGATAGCAAAGAGATAGAACCAAGGACTGAGGTCTTCATATCCTCCAGCTCACGACCTTCGATGTCGACCTTATTCTTTGTGTTGGCTCTGGTCCTCCTTTCATGATCCTTCTTGTTCACCTGCTCTTTATCACCTTCCTTCTCTACATTGTTCTCGTACCTGTTGATAAAGATGTTCATGTTATCCACCGAAGATTTAAGAATTTGGAAATTTTGATCAGCAAGCTGCTTGACATTGTGCTCCAGCTTGTCAATTCTGCTGCCAAAATCTTTCAGTTTGTTGTCCATTTCCTTTCTATCTCCCATCTCATTGACCTTTTTCTCCGTGGCTAAGATTTTTCCAACCATACATTCAATAGCTTGCACATTATGCAGAACGACCACTAACTCTTTAACATGCTCCACCAAGGGCTTATCACCAACTATAATTCTTGCCATGGCCTATGTATCTATTTTCAAACTATTAATATCCTTCACCAAAGTAGTGATGGTCTCACAGAAAGCCTTAATGGTATCTTTGTCACCACTATCACTTTGACCCCCTTTTTCCTTGTTATGCAGTCTAGTGGTTTTCACGGTCTCCACAGTTTCCAAATTATCCTTAACCGGGTTACCCTCCCCTTCTTTGTCCTGACTATCAATCCTCTTATTATCATCATCCTCCTCCTCAGACTCAACCAGAACATAATTGGGATCAGAATTGCTACCCTTTTTAGTGTTGTTTTTTTGAGCCTTCTTTCCAGAGGCTTTCCCTTTCCTCTTTTTAACAGGTTTTTCCTCAAGGGAATCAGTTTCAGAGTCCAACATTTCAGATTCCACAATAATCCTCCTCTTCTTAGCCATAATCCTCCCTTTTTTGCTAGTTTCTTCCAACTTCCTTTTGCCCAAAGGTAACTGATTTGTCCTATCCAATTTCCTATTGATGTGTCGACAGGATTTGTGTCTCCTGGGCTGAGGCTGCCAATAAGACCCAACCAGTCAATTAGAAATATCTAGCGTGATGCTTCTGCATCAAATTGTTTATTTTTTTAGAAATGGAAAATGATTATAGCCTATAGTATTTTAATTGGATATGCTTTCATAGTAGATGTAACATTGCTTATTCAAACTTTTTTGAGTTTTAGGGAGGGTGTTACCACCACTCTGTTTGAACAACACTGGGGGTTCTGTAAGAGAATAACAAATAATCTTACCACTCTCTATGACTGAGTGAAACAAGAATTGTGTTGAAACTTTGGAACCCATACATATTAGTGAAAGATAGGGTTGGGGTTGTTGGAATCAATGAACACTGGGAGGGGGGTGAATCAGTGTTCTACAATTTACTAGTTTATTAAAATCATTCTTAAACCATCGGATGCAAAAGAGAGAAAGTATAATGCAAAAACTCAAAGAAAATAACCACACAACCATAACACCAGAATTTTAATGTGGAAACCCAGAAAGGTAAAAAACACGCTGGGATTTAAACCCACAATATTATTATACTATAGCCAGTAGTAGAACAATATTACAAAAGGGAATGCACTTACTGTATATGGTGAAAAGTGATGATAATAAACTATTGTAAAACTATAAAGATCCAACCACAAACAATCTAGGTCCTACAATGAAACATTCACCAATACCAATAGAGATACCTAAGGTCATGCAAATCAACAACAACAAAACAAGATATACCAGTCACATGTCTAGCAGGGTTTCAATCTCCATTGTCTCCTATCTCCTTTGATCTTGTTTGATATATTTGCTCTCAGATTTTATGTGTGCACTGTTGGCATATGCACACTCCAATGAGACATTGTATATGATTGAAGGTTTTGTCATTGATGGCAACCTTACAATCCTATGGCACCGGCAAGGCATTACACCAACAAGGCATTACACTGGCAAGATAGTTCACCGGCATCAATAGATCACACTCTACACTAGCACTCAGACCACCAGCACTGGCACAGAGAAAGGAAGCATACCGGCAGAGAGGCCGACAAGATTTTTGTTATATAATAATAAAAACTTTGTAAGCCGACTTGGCAAGTTGTAAAATGACTCTTATATATAAAAGAGATCATTGTAGACATTTAGTAAGTGATGTAAGAGAAAAAGGAAGATATCAGGCAGACCTATTATGTGAAATATAGGTTAAAGGTTTTATGTAAAGAACAGAGTAGAAACTGGTACTGGATCAGGCATTATAGATGCTATTGTAAAGCAGTACAAGATATTGGATTTGTATAATCCACATTGTAAGTCAGTGAGACTTCCCATTGAGCAGTGAGCTCTAGGCAATTGGCCTTCTGGCATGTGCAGGCCCCCTTTTGTAAGTAATATTCTCTTATTGGCCAATAAGTGGATATTGTGGCTCACAAATCCCACCGATGTTTTTCCCACACCAAGTTTCCTCGTTAAATCCTTGTGTCATGGTGTGCTTTTCATGTGGATGTTTTTAATTCTGTTTATTACATTATTTCTTGCATACCGGTACACTGTTATAATATGTTCTGCATGTTTTAAGTTGAGAAATTCTAATTACCGGTTAGATACTAATTCACCCCCCCCTCTCAGTATCTGTGAGATTCCTAACAATTGATATCAGAGCCTGGTCCTCTATTTTCAGAAGCCTAATAGCTTGAGGAAGATCTTGAAACTGGTAGATATGGAAAATCTGATGAAGCAACTTGAAGCAGCTCTCTCAGACTATGATACAGAAAAATTGAAAAACATCAAACTAGAAGATGATCTAAAAGCAGCTCAAGATATCATTGAGGCAATTCAAGAGAATCTTACTATTGCAAGAAATAAGAGAAGAGAACTTTGTGAAAAGATGCAAAATGAGAATGATGAAAAGGAATCACTTAATGATATGTTAAGTAAGCTAAAACTGGAGAACATAACTACAAAGAATGAGATGCAGGATATGACTATGAGATTTTGTAAAGAGATTGAAGATAGGAAGAAGAATGAAGAAGAATTGACCAGAAGACTAAGTGATGTAGCAAATGAGAACACAAGACTTAGCTATGAAAATGATTTATTAAAGACAGGTCTGATGCACACTCAGAATGACTCCAATGAACTGATGAGACAGAAAGAAGTCTTAGAAAGAGAACTAGAAATTGCAAATCAACATAAAGAAAAATTCAAGAAAAGCTCAGAGGAACTTGGTAACTTACTAAAGAATCAAAAACCTAAAGGTGACACTTCTAGAATTGGCTTTGAAGTTGGTGAAAGCTCTGGTAATGCAAACACATAGGATCACAACAAACCGGTAAGGCAACCTACTTCTTATAAATTCAATGGAAAATGCTTTAACTGTAATAAGTATGGTCATAGAGAAAATGAATGTAGATCTAGAAATTATCTGAATATCAACACACCCACCGGTCAATGTTCAGAATGCAACAAAGTTGGTCACAATTCTGAAAATTGCAGAATGAATGTGAGATGTTATGTTTGTGGAAGATTTGGACATTTATCTAATCAATGCAGAACACAAACCAGCATAGGTTATGGGAAAGATATTTAGAAGAATAATGTGACTTGTTATGCATGTAACAAGATTGGGCATATTGCAAAATTCTGTAGAAGTAAAGGATCACCAACAGACAACAAAAGTTAGAGCTTGAAAGGTAAAGAAAAAGTTGAAGAGGTTAAGCAAGAATTCTCAAAACAATGGATTAGAAAAGCTGATCTAAATGTTGGGAATACTCCTCCACTAGTAGAACCAATCAATGCTTCACTGGCAGGACAGAGTGATGCTTCACCGGCAGGAAAGAGTGATGCTCCACCGGCAAGAAGTTCTTCATCAAATTGAAGAAATTTTCCTTGAGGGTTTGGCAATCTAATGACACATGTGCTATTATTCCCTCAGTTAGAGATGAGAAGTTGGAAATTACTTCATTACCGGCAGACAATGTTAAGTGAATACTTAACCGGCATGCATTTAATGTGGTAGATGGCAATTTAACACTATAAATTTGTGGTTTTGGCTCCATTTCATTTCACCGTGATTTCAAACATTCGTAGAGCGCAAAATTTGCAGAGCTAAGAAATTTCAAGCAAAGAGGTGAAGCACTTCAAGCAATCAATCCATCCAAGACAGAAAAATTTATCATCATGGCATCCACCTCTGCACTTGAATATATAGCAAACCCTACTGTAGTCGAGGTCATAAAATGCCCTAGGCCCGTATTTCAACTAGTTCCCAAAGTAGCAAAGAAAGATGACAATATAGGTGCTTTCTCACAAATACCAAAAGGAGTTGTTTATGCTGAAGACCCCAGAATTTACATTCACTGCAACATAGAGGAATTGGGAGATGAAGAGATCAAAACTATGTATAAAACTGTCATATGTGATCATTCCATAAATGTGAAATCGGAGCATAAAATCATTGAAACCCTAGGATTTACTGAAATCCTCTGCATTCTTGAATTTCCCAAGGATGTGATTAGGATAGTCTTAAGCAGGGTACATGGTGAATTTTTCTGGTTAGATGAAATTCACAAAATCACCAAGGAAGTTGTGAAAGCTATCACAGGGTTACTGACCACCGGTAAAAGGCTAGACAAAACTAAGAAGGTCTCCAATGACCTAGTTACTAAGCTAACGGGTGCTACATCTGATAAAAGGTCCCTAAGAGTCAATGATGTAACCGACATCAATGTAAGGTTTATCAGCATGATATTAGGGTATAAGGCAACTCATGCAAATAGACTCAATTCAGTTTCAAGTTTATGCATTAAAAGTGCTTATGACATGATCACAGATAATGTAAAGATTGATATATGTGAGTGGTTGAAGGATGAGTTAATTGACAACCTAGGCAAGATTAAGAAGGAAAAGAAAGGAACTTTTAGGTTTGGAAATCTGCTAGTATGTTTGATGCTACATATAACCAAACAAGTTCCTGGTATAGGCTACAAAGAACTTGGATTTGATATACCGGTAGGTAAACAGCTAACAGAACTATTCAACAATATGGGAGAAGATAAGGAAAACAATATTCATGATTTCTTTCAAGCACTTAAGGCCAAAATGAAGAAGAGAATCAGATTATCACAAAAGATTGCTGACAAATATAAGGATGAAATATGTTTTGTAATAAAAAAGGATGAAATCTGGATGGAAGCAGTCATCCCAAGAACAATCTGGGTAATAGAGATAGGCTATGAGATAGATGTTCATATAATTGAGACTTATGCTAAAGCACTTCTGGAAGCACCAAACGAACCAAAGGAAGAAGTATTTGGTAGTGTTGAGACTATAGAAAAACAAATAAAATCTAAGAAGAGAGTGAAAAAGGTTGAGGCAGTTGTGAGAAGAGGCTCTAGATAGGCAAAGGCTATTAAAGAAGATGTGTTAAAACAAACTAGTATCACTGAGGATGAGCTAGGAACTCTACAGCCTGAGACTCATCTATCACCGGTAGGCACTTCTTCGAAGAGTGACATGCCTGCAACTTTCAAAAGAGTTGTAAGGAAAAGAGATCCCTCACCAGCAACCACACCCTCACCTAGGAGGACAAGACAGAAACAACAAGCAGTGAGATCACCGGTTAAGAAGACTACACCAAAGAAGAAACTGACACCCAAGAAGAAGAAGAGAATAAAACAAAATTTGGCTCCTCTTGACATACTATTGAATGAAATTACAGAGGAAGGGAAACTGAAGAATATAGAAAAATTATATGACACTTTGATTGCAGATGAAAAAGAACAAGTAGAAAATAGTGTTATATTGCATATGGACATGTATAAGAAATTTTTGATGGAAGTTGTAGATGAAGTGCCAGATGAACTATTCAAAAGACTGGAAGCAAGGAGACAAGCAGTAATAGAACTTGACAAGAAAATCAAGATAGAAAAGCTACTTGTTGTGTACCCAGTGAACTCACCTAAAGAAATTGATGTTTAATTGCTGAAGCCAACCGGTCAGTATTCTCTACTGCACACCGACACATTGCATTAATGGTTGGAAGAGTCAATGAGGTGACTGAAGAAACATAAAATGGATGGGATATATTCCTAGTTAAAAAAGAAAAACAGGAAGAATACAGGAACCCCAAACCAATAAAGGTATATCAGAAAGAAAGAGACAAAGGAAAAGGAAAGGTTGGTGGACCTCCGAGTATTAAAGTAAAAGACAACTTACCCCCACCTTCTTTTACATCACCGGTAACAGCAACTATAGAAGATCAACTGACAGTTGAAAGTATGGATGAAGAGGATGTCAATCCTGATCCTGAAGTCTTATACACAGTAGATGTTGATACACAAAAGATCAACATTGTGGTAGACAAAGATACAACTGGTAAGACTGAAATGGCTAGTGAGCCACTGGTAGCTGAGCAAACTGTTAAAACATAGGAGAAACCGACAGATGACAAAGAGCAATAGGTAGGAACTCAGACTGAGACAGTGCAACAAGAAGAGCAACAACAACAGGAATAGGTTCATGAGGAAACAGTGCCACCGACAACTGGAGAAGTACACAAACCATTGCTTAAAGAAATGCAAACACAAACAGACCTACCAGAGGTCACAACAAGCTTGGTTACTTCTTCCACCGGCGGAATTCAGAATGTTGGTTCCTACTCAGCAGGCCACAAACCAACAAATGTAACTAAAGTACTTTTGGATTCAATCAAAAGGATAACAGATTGTAGTTCACAGGCTTACAAAGCTATAGATGACACAATCCCAATTTTGAAGGCAATTGTTCCTAACTGTAATATAGATAATAAAGGTTCTTTGAGACAACTTGATACTTTGTGTAAATATATCACAGAGAACATTGAGAAAATAAAGGAAGAGACATTGAAGGACAAAGTAGAAATTGAAAAGCAAAAATTCTTTGAAGATCAGATAAAGAAGTGTACTAGGGAATTTGACACACTTCTATTGGAATTGTGTAACTTATTAAAGGAATACAAAACTCTGTACAAGGACACTTGCAAGACAAACTTTTTGACAGTAAACATAGATAAGAAAATAAGCAAGGTACAAGATGAAATCAATAAACTTACTGATAATTTTGTTAACTCACCTGATACATTATCAATTTTTGAGCAAAGGATAACAAATTTTGAGGAAGAGTTACTTAAATTAGAAAGAGAAAAGGAGAGAATAGTGAATAAAGCAAAGCATCTAAGATTAAAACTGAGTCCAAGATTGGACTATCTAGCATCATTGTGGAAGGAAATATCTGAGGCACTGATACAGGGGCAGAAAACACTGGCAGAGCATATGCAGCACCTCACTGGTACAGTTAAAAGATCAAAGATAGCAATAAGAGACAATAAAAAGTTTATGGAGATTATAAACTTGATTTTAGTGGATCTATTTCAAATTGTAACTACCCAATTACAAGGTTGAAACTACAAACTCTACTGACATCTTGACAACCTTTGTCATTGATGCCAAAGGGGGAGTAGTGGTATGAGAAAATTCAATATCACAGGAATCATATGCCCAAGGGGAGCACACATTTTTGGTAACATTTTTGGACTTCACATTTTTGGATACACTTTTGAAATTTCTCATGAGTGTTGCCATCAATGCCAAAGGGGGAGATTGTTGGCATATGCACACTCCAATGAGACATTGTATATGATTGAAGGTTTTGTCATTGATGGCAACCTTACAATCCTATGGCACCGGCAAGGCATTACATTGGCAAGGCATTACACCGGCAAGATAGTTCACCGGCATCAACAGATCACACTCTACACCGGCACTCAGACCACCGGCACCGGCACAGAGAAACGAAGCATACCGGCACAAAGGTCGACAGGATTTTTGTTATATTATATTTTATTTATTATTGTAAAACCTTTGTAAGCCGACTTGGCAAGTTGTAAAATGACATATATAAAAGAGATCATTGTAGACATTTAGTAAGTGATGTAAGAGAAAAAGGAAGATATCAGGCAGACCTATTATGCAAAATATAGGTTAAAGGTTTTATGTAAAGAACAGAGCAGAAACTAGTACTGGATCAGGCATTATAGATGCTATTGTAAAGTAGTACAAGATATTGGATTTGTATAATCCACATTGTAAGTCAGTGAGACTTCCCATTGAGCAGTGAGCTCTAGGCAATTGGCCTTCTGGCATGTGCAGGCCCCCTTTTGTAAGTAATATTCTCTTATTGGCCAGTAAGTGGATATTGCGGGTCACAAATCCGACCGATGTTTTTCCCACACCAGGTTTCCTCGTTAAATCCTTGTGTCATGGTGTGCTTTTCATGTGGATGTTTTTAATTCTGTTTATTACATTATTTCTTGCATACCGGTACACTGTTATACTATGTTCTGCATGTTTTAAGTTGAGAAATTCTAATTACCGATTAGATACTGATTCACCCCCCCCCCCACCTTCTCAGTATCTGTGAGATTCCTAACATGCACAAGAGGCTTAACAAAGAATGAAAATGTGGTTGATAGCTTGATCACAAGAAGGCTTGATTCTATCATTAGGGTTGATAATGAAGGAGAGTATCCTCTTATATAGAAGACACTTTACGAAATGGAGGGATAAAATTAAAAGGTGAAGAAGATAAATGGTCGGCTAGGATTAAAGGGTAGATAGATGAAATAATAAAATGATAAAGGGGGTAAGTAAGAGAAGAATTAAAAGATGAATGACATGTGTCATAGGTAGAAAAGTTTAATTAATTAATTAAATAAATAAAGATTTATTTAATTAATAGAGGAAATGGGATAATTAAATAAATAAAATATTTATTGAATTTAGGAAAAGGACAATTTAAATAAATAAAAGTATTTATTTAAATGAGGAAAGGCTTAGAAGAGGATTAATGAATTAAGTAAATAAATCAGAATTTATTTAATTAATAGAAGACAGGATAAAATAATTAAATAAATAAAAAATATTTATTTAATTAGATAGGACAATTTTAGGTGTCTACACTTATATTCAGGCACACTGCCTAGAGCTCACTGCTCAAATACAAAATAGGGCTACAACCCTGGAGGACTCATTGTCCTACAAATGAGATATAAAAGAAAATGCAGTCTGAACTAGAATACAATATCTACAATTATCAACAATCAGTTCCGGTTAAGCTCAAAATGATTCGCTACAAGTGATATGAAAAATTGCTTTGTTTTGCTCCGTTGCCAAATACTGGATCACCAAAACTTAAGAGGCGCACGTGAAAATGCACTCAATAACTCCCCAAAAAAAAATTCTCATTCACCATCACCCCTAAAATGATCATCCAAGTCGATCTTATCTATCTGCACCACCAAAATAGATCTACAACAAGTTAGCTTCACAAAATTGCAAAATATGAAACGTGTAGTCTCATGTTAGCTCAATCCATCACAAATCCATATACCAGACCTAAAACATATGATCACAAGCTTCACATGAAATGGCACAAACTCCTTGAACATAATACCAATCACCAAAATCATCCCTACAATTGTGCAACACATGTTACTCAACCTGTCCACACATATTATCTATGCTCTTCTGGAATCACTAGATACTGGACCAAGAATCATGCACTAGAATTGTCATTGAAGGCTAGAATTACAAGGTGATCTTCCTTAAACAACCAATCAACTATCCCAATCACCAAAACCAAAGCTGCATCATTGGAAATTAGTTATGCTCACTGAATTTTTAAATTGTGTTCACACTCTATTGGACTTATGTCTAAAGTCAATATGACTTCCAATAGATCAAATCTATAGGTACCAAATAGGATTACTAGGATAAGTTGTCATCAATGACAACTCCTAAGTAATCTCCCTGCATCTAACATCACCAGAACATTGCCTCTTTCCAACAATCTCCCCCTTTGGCATTGATGACAACACTGTGAAAAATGACAAGTGCTCCAAAATTTCAAAACTACAATCAATCCAAAAATCTATACACTCAACTGATTCCCCCTAAGAATGTGAACCATTTTTCACTGCTCTCTCCCCCTTTGACATCAATGGAAAAGATAGGAATCCACCAAAAATTATATACAAAAGAATGTATACAGTGATCTCTAGAAATTTGAAAATATCTGCATAAGTTACCTTCAAGGATTTCAGATACTCATTCCATCATCTCAAGAAACAATCTAAAAAATTAATTAAGGCACTAAACATGTATGCGTGTACTTCTATCCCTTTAAGATCTATCGGTACATCTTTTCCTAAAGTAGCTGCTACATCCTATTGAGATCCAAGAAAAGTGTCCAACTAGGGAGTGATTAGACTCTTCAATTCTCCTACTCTGCTTATAATCTGATCTTTTTCTTTTTACAAGCTCTTTATTTTATCAATTAGATCTATTATCTTAGCTTCAAAATTATTGGGAAATCTGAATGAGGGGAAAAAGATTGTGCAATGTCAGCCAACTACCCTTCAAGATCCCTTATTTTATTGTCAACGTCTATTGTAAATTTGGGCAAAATGAGGCATGACTTAAAGATCTTACCACCTTCAGTTAGGGCATCCTCAACACTTTTTACAACAGTCTTGAAACTGATTTTGTCACCTTCAACTACTTGCAAAGTTGTTTTTAATCTCATGCATTAAATCTTTTCAGAACTACCTCATTTGTCGCTTTCTCTAATGACTCAAAATCTGATTCAACTTTATGTAACATACTCGTAAGCTTACCAGAGGGTGTGTCACTAGAATCCTACTTAAGGTTAGGCAAAATTTTCTCCAAGACTTTAGTTACCAGAGATACAACCTCTTTTTCTTCAGATGCAAACTTAAATAAGTCCTCGCTCACTTTGATTTGATCAAGGGTGGCTAATTTTAATGCTTGAATAGGAGATAGAGTACTCAAATCAATCGGTCCATGTGAGAAGTCATCTTCATTAGTTGCAATCTTCTTCCCTTTATCATTGATTCTTGCCATGGACACTGAAGCCTTATCAACCTGCTCTTCTCCTTTCTCTTTCACTACCTCTACAATTGTGCTCACCCCTACATCCTTCTTAGTATTTCCTTCTTCCCATTTGTCTGCAACTTTTCCTATCTCCCCAGTTGTCTTCTCAATGTTAACATCAATAATCAAAGGGTTAGGTACAACATCACTAGATTCATTGACTATGAGATTAGCAGTAGTATCAACTACAACATCCTGCTCTATCGGATCAATCTATTCAAATGATTGATACCTCTAATCATCGGGAACTTCTATCGGTACTTCCGGGATGGAAGCGTCTTCTAGTAATTGTTCTTCTAGTAGGGAATCATCCTTCTTCGGATTGACCTAATACTAATTCTCCTTCAAAAACTTCTTCAAAATGCTCTCAGTTTCCTTAGCAATTTCATCAGATTTACCAAACATTATCTTATTTACCCTGTGTTTACTCAACTTTTCCTATACAAGTTTCAAGATTCTTTGAATCTCATCTTTTGAAATAATGGAACACAGATTAACTAATGTGTATTCTTTCAATATTTCATCTTCAAGACTCGTTGCATGTCTCCGAGCATCCAAAATATCATATAATTCCTTCAGAATTATAGAGGATAATTCTAACAAAACTTTACTATATGTATTCAAATATTCTATTATGGATTCTTCAATTAATCTTTGCTCATTCTCATCACAATTCAGGTAATATTTTGAAACATTCTTCAAATTTCCTTCCTTGACTATCTAATTAATCAACTCACTTAGTGTCAAAGGAGGCACAATAATGTAAAGACCTTCAATCTTACCCGATTTGAGAGCTTCGTCTATTTTTTATTTCTTCTTTCCTTCTCTCATTTTTCCAGATGGTTCACCTTGTGTTTTATCTTTCTTTACAAATGGAGCTTCACCGAATAAGGGATTCCAGACTGCTCTGTCATATGTGGCAGTTTTCTTTACTTCCCTAACCTCTTCATCTGATTCGGTTTCTTCTTCCACAATAATATACTTTCTCACCGGCTTCTCCTTCTTCTTCCTTTCAATTCCATCGATAGAGGATGATTGTGGCTTAGGTGGAGGGACTATCTTTTGCACACCGGAGATGGGTCTAGACTTACTCTTCTTAGCCTTGGCCTACTTTGAAGGAGGGGGAATCGTCTTAGCCTATTGCTTTACCATGTCTTCCTCCTTCAATATATTTTTCTCTCTATCCCTCTGCACAACTTCTCTTGTTATGCCCATTTGTTCTACCAGCTATTTCTACTTCCTTTCTGATTTTCCTTTTCCTTTCAAGCCCAGTGAATTGCTTGTGCAAATCCAAGTCTTTTGCTTTGAAAGTACCAAATCTTTCCTTCTTTTCATCCATTTTTTTTACTGAGGAGGTGTTGAGCATACGTGTCAAGTGTGAGTTCATCCACCTCATAACCCATTAGTAGGATCCAAATAGTTCAAGGCTCAACTGCTTCCATGTGATATTGGTCTTTATCTACCATGAAGCATATTTTGTCTTCATACTTTTCAACTATGGCCTTTGGAATCCTTTCTCTGCCCTGCGTCAACTCCAAAAAAGTTTTAAAGTAACCCCATAAGGCAGATTTTTTAGCAATTGCATCACCAACACCCTGCAAACCTTCTTTGATTTGAGCTGCCACTAGTTTGTCATATGCCCATTGGACATTACCAATTTTGGGGATCTCATTTAAGAAATACAGTGCCAAACAAATGATCAAGGAATCAAATTTAAATACATGCATGCTTCTTGTCCTACTTGATCTTCTTAATATTGATCATCAATTCATCAAGAAGCACTTTGCACAAATCATACCTCTTATCTTCTTTCAACATCTAATAAGCTGCATAGATAGCAATACCAAATACCGAGTTCTGCCTGCTTGATTAATATACCTTGTAACCAATCACCATCCATACAAATCTAACATCATGCTCAACAATATCACTTATTGTCATCGATCGATTGTCATGCTTCTAATCGATTACCTCCATCACTATGGTATTCTTTACATGCTGGAGTCCAAGAACTACACTGATTGCACTAAAATAGGTAACTGCTCAAATAGCTTGCTTGGTGATCTTGTAGGGTTTGTCTAGCCATTGGAATTCATCATGGATTCAGATTAGTACATAACTTACCCATTTAGGTTCATCAAATACCAGGAAATGAACGAACTGAATGAAACTCTTTTCCTCCAAATTATTAAAATCTGATTTCAGATTGCCAAAATCATCAACCATGTGTTGAGTGTATAGGGATAGCATGTCTGAATTCCCCAATTCTTCAATATTACAGTGTATGTAAGCCCTAATATCTTCATTGTGTAAAACTTCATATGGTATAGAAGAAAATGCACCATTCAGATTGCCTTCTACTGACTTAAATGGATGCTTCTTAAATACAAGCCTTTATATTTTAGTAATTTCCACAACAAGAGGAGTAGCCACGTTGGATGATGGTGCCATTCTGAAACTTTAAATTGTGAACTAATAGCTTGAGACTGGATAAATGCCTTTTCGATCACAACCGGATGCAAGGAGTTTTTGTCAGATTGCTACAAACTCGAATTTCTCTTTTGAATCTCTTTCACTTCATTACTCTACACTCTTTCTTCATTCACAATGGGAGAAATGAATAGAAAAATGTCTTTTTTATCTTTTGAAAACCTAACTTTTAGTTGCAATAAATGCATAACCCTAAAAGCTTTCAGATACCTTGTTTTGCATCAATTCACTCATTGGAATCTCAAATCACCATGAATTCTTTCAGATAACATTTGGACATATAATCTATATCTTTTGCAACCTTCTATAATTGGTTACATATCTCTTCAAGGGGGTTCTATGGATATGCATGATAATATGCCCCCTAAGGCCAAAATGCCTTAGTTACCGAATGAGGTTCCATCACTGAATTCAGGTGAGTAGTCATTTTGCACATTTGAATCTTCCTTTTTCACCCACATCTTCTTATGTTAATCTCTTATCTCTTACACTTTATCGGGTGAACTCACAATGTTGGTTCCCACTTTTTCATACATCCCAATTTTTGCATTCAAGCACACTACCTAGAGCTCACTGCTCAAATACAAAATAGGGTTGCAACACCAGGGGACTCACTATCCTACAAATGAGATATAAAAGAAAATACAATGTTTGAACTGGAATACAACATCTACAAATGCCAGCAATTAGTTCCAGTTAAGTTCAAAATAATTTGTTGCCACTGATATGAAAAGTTGCTCTATTATGCTCTGCTACCAAATACAGGATCACCAAAACTCAAGGTGCGCACTTGAAACTGCGCTCAATCACTTTCAAAACAATTTCACCCATTCACTATCACCCTAAAATGATCATCCAAGTCAATCTTATATATCTGTACCACCAAAATAGATCTCCAACAAGTCAACTTCACAAAATTGCAAAATATGAAATGTGTAGTCTCATGTTGGCTCAATCCATCACAAATCCATATACCAAACCTAAAACATATGATCACAAGATTTACATGCAATGCCACAAACTCCTTGAACACAACACCAATCACCAAAATCATCCCTACAATTGTGCAACACACGTTGCCCAACTTGTCCACACAATAGCTCTTCTCTTCCGGAATCACTACATACCAGACCAAGAATCATGCACTAGAATTGACACTGAAGGCTATAATTACAAGGTGATCTTTCTTAAACAACCAATCGACTATCCCAATCACCACAACTAGAACTGCATCACTAGAAATGAGTTGTGCTAATTGAATTTGTACATTGTGTTCACACTCTGTCGTACTTATGCCTAAAGTCAATATGACTTTCGGTAGATCAAATCTACAGGTACCAATTAGTATTACTAGGTTGATTTTCCATCAATGACAACCCCTAAGTAATCTCCATGCATCTAACATCACTGGAATAGTGTCTCTTGCCAACATGGGTGACAAATTTAACAACGAGAAATGATTAATTGGGCTTATATTCTAATTTATTTGTCAGAGATAAGGACCAATTACTAGCCACATTTCTTGAGATAACATGAATGAAACTACTGCAAGCTATGAATTATTTTATTCCCTACATTTTAGACTGAAATATTCTGAAGGGAGAATGTTGTGTATGATCAAAAGATAGAGAACTTACTTTTTTTTAAAACAAGAGTTCATATTAGTACTCATGAGTGAGCAGATTGCTAGCTCAAGAGCACCAATATGACATGAATTTAATAACCTAAACAATTGATTAATGGAATATTATTTCATAAGAGATAACGTTGCCATAAGTCTATAAGACCATCTTGAGAAACTTGGGTCTAACTTAAATGTCAGCCAGTAATCCTTTTAGAATCAAAACACAGTTGGCACATGAGATAAGCATGATGGCTTGGAAAACCTCTATAGGGTTTAGTCCATCCAATTAGGGTGATGAACAATGACTCCATGCATTGGTGTGATTGCAAATACATTAAAACATTTGGGTGAGGTGATTCTACTTATTGTAAGCATCAATCAGTTCATTAAGTAGGTGATGCTACTTACAGTAAACATAAATTAGTTCATACTAGTTAGGAGTAGCCTATGACGTGTGACCGACTAGGGATTGTGTAGGGTTAAACGCCAATCTCAGATAGCATAAGTCCAACTACTTTTAGCTTCCCTACAAAGGGCCAGTCCTTTACAATTGGAAATGGCATGGGGGACTAGCAAGTCCGTGGTAGGGTGGAAAAGCACCTTAATGATATTTTCCCTCTTTCATACAATGTAGAGGTTATTTAAAGTTCAGAATGAGTATCAAGAAATCTATAATCTCAAAACCTCTATTTTCTTTCTTGTGTTGTATTTAGTTGAATTGAGGAAATTATGCTTATGTATTAGATTACATCTTTCCTAATTTAATTCTCGGATTTGAAAAAAAAAAGTTTATGATTTCAGTTTCAATGATGCATTCATAAAAGATGTTAGTTGTTGCAAGTTTCCAATTGTTGAGTGTAGTTTATTTAAATTTTCTCAGATGATGCATGTTACACTAGTTAGAAATGTAATATTATCTTGTGTGTGTGTGTGTGTGTGTGTGTGTGTGTGTGTGTGTGTGCGTGTGTGTGCGCTTTCAATTAACTTTTGTTGTGTAGGTACACCAAATAATTTTCTTGAGTGTGCAGACATAGATTTCTCTAATGATGATTAATTAAAGGCAATTCACTTGGGTAAAAGTTTTTTGTTTTTATTTTTATCTCACACAAGTTTGAACTATGAGATGCATCTTGTTTGGCCCTACGAGACTAAATCCAAATTAATCAATTGTAGTTTGTTGAGTAATGTAGAAACCCACAAATGAGTTTGGATGTTTTCAATAGAATATTCAACTCCTTTAATTTAAGTACATTTAATCATTCTTTATAATTTCTCTATTTCTTATGAGATTATTCTTATTCTATTATTAAGAATATTATATATTGTTTAGATGTCTCTTGATATGTTCAAATTTCTGAACTAAAATGGAATCTATCTTTTTAGAATTAATTATATTTATCTAATAATTTAAGTATTTTGACTTATTCCTTTTTAATATTCACAATTGTGAAAATAAATAAAATAGGCATATATTATCAAAATATGTTTTAAAAGTTATTTTTATTTATTTATCTTGTATTATTTGGTTTGACGACGTTTTTAATTATTTCAAGGGCTTTTATGATTGGTAAACCTAGTATTAGTTAGCTTGATTCTTAGCTTGATAAAAGTTTAACTTTCTCTCTTATGGATATTTTTACACACCTTGTGTTTTTTCATGTCTTCAAAATTTCTTTGATTTATTAAACCTACTAGGAATTATGATTGTCTTTCATGGGTGTGAACATGAGCTTGTTCGTTTTTTTTCCAAAATTAGTCATTTCTTTAATTGCCAATTTTATTACTCTGCACATTAATAGGAAGAAAGGAAGATTGATTTGTATAAATTATAATATTTTTAAAATAGACTAATTTAATCGACAATAATGACAAAAATATAAATTTATAATAACCCCTTTTAATGTTTGCGTCAACAACCATTACAATGTTTTATTAATATTTATATAAAAAAAAATAGATTATAAATAGACTTTTGAGCAATATGGTTTTTTTAATTAAAAGATTATTTGAAAAACCTTAAATAAAGACAAATGCTAGAAAAGAAAAAAAGTAAGCGATAAGTAAAATCCCACCTACTTCAAATTCCTATCATGCATTTTCTCTCCATTAATAAAATGATTTAGAAAGTCAACCTTATCAATTCTCTCTTTGAAAAGAAGATTTCAATGTCTTTCCCACCCATCCACACGGGCGGCCATTTGTCTAAGAGAAAGTGACATTCTTATTATTCTCAACACTTTATTATTCTAAACCAATCAATCTTCTTTACCATTCATTTTCAAAAGTCTTGTTCACACTAATATAATATCTAGATTTATGTTTATTGGAGTATCTAGCCTTGTCTTTAGTATTAAGAATGCCCATTGACTTTCAAATATTTCTTAAGAAAACTTAATCATTAGAAGATAAAAAAATTCACATGAATTTGGTTTTTTATAAATAAATATATGATACTCACTATAGAGAAAGTTGCCATTTTTTTATGATTGCCGTCCTTATTGTGAATGAGTGTGTTTTAGACTTGGATGATTAATGCCCACTTTTCATGACCCCACATCCTCTTTTAAGCAACTTGACATAAAACCTTCTCTATTGCAATGAAGTGCGTGAAGAAACTAGAGTTCCATTCTAGGACTTTGTTTTTACTCGCATCCAATGTTTACCATGTTAGCACTAAATGGATAGTGATAAAGTTATAATAAGAGAAATGATAATATTATATTGGGTTTAAATTTTATATTATGGTTGACGGGTCTTGAGTGTTAGTAATCAGTTGTTTTCAGATTAGATTGTGTGTAAATTTTTGTATCAACGTTTCGGATCACAATCTGTGATCTATCATCAAGTGTATAATAGTTAGAGAGCATGGGACCAACGTTTCGGATCACATTCTATGATCTGCTGGTGAAGTTGAAAGGTTCTTAATGAGCCCACCAAAGCTCAAGTACTCTCACATCAAAAAGGGATGGGGCCAAGATTGTGCCTCAACTGAATTTGATAGAATGGGTTCGCGTGCTTTTGTATCAAATAGCAAAAAAAGAAATTGTAGACGAACCTCCATTGAAAAAAAATATATATTATTATTTATGAATTTTTTTATTCTCAGTAGTATATAGAAGGAATTGATTTAAATGTTAAAAATTATATTATATGTATTATTCTTCTTGACACTATTTATTTTTATGAAAATTTTATTATTGTGATAATACACTTATTTTTACCACTTAAAGATGTACTCATTATAATATTTTTGAATAATTTTAACAACATGAACTTCATTTTAGCTAAATAAATACCTCATACACTAAACTAAAACGAATAGATTATTTATCATAAAAAAGTAGTTCTTTATTAAAAATGATTAAATAAAATGTAGCTTCCTAAAAATAGTATCGATGATATGAACTATAAACATTAAGGTTGTGTTTTTCACACTTTTTATTTAGACAAACTAAGAATGACCTTTGAAATATAACTATGATAAAGAAATAAAGAGCAAAACCAAATAATTGCTATGCATAAAAATATAAGAAACAAAGAGCACAAAATTCCAAGACAAATTCAATCATTCATCTTCACCTCACAAATGATTACATTTTCTGGCTTCAAAAGTTATTCAGCTTATTAACCACCTAAATCACTTACTCATAACTAATAATAACTAACTAAAAACTAGCATATAATAAATTAACATCAACATATTAATTTATTATTTATTACATTATTTTATCTCATACACTATAATTCCTAATACCCCTTTTAGTGTTAATATGTGGACTTTACTTTGATGTTGCAATAACGACAATTAGATTTTCTTATGTTTATCCTCTTTAATGATTTTTTTTTTTAATTCCTTTAGGTGTTGGTTTCTAGTGATAATGTATCCAATTGCAATGTGCAACTACAAAATCTTTGTTACACCCTTATGAATCTAAAATCCTTATACAAAATTAAAAAAAAAGATAGATGAAACAGGTAGTAACCATATTAATACCTTAGTCTTCCACATTAAATTGAAAATTAAATATTGATAGTATTCTCAAATGTTTCTAGATTTTGTGCTCCTATTCAACAACTTTCAAGAATATTTTTAATTTATTAAATAAAAAATGAGAAAGATATCATAGCTTTAATGAGATTATGTAAAACTACCATTTTAAAATTAAAACAATGTACCAACAATATAATGGTGTCTACTAAGAACATGATTTCAAATATTACATTGGCTTTCCCATGCAAACAACCAAAATAATCTATATGAATAACTTTCCAAAAGGTAACTGTTGGACATTGTTGTTGTTAGGATATGTTGTTGTCATTAATGTCAACATATTCATGTGTTTTGGTATTGCGGAGAATTGTTTCCATGATTTGGAAGTTTACTTGATCATATCATTTGATCACGTTTGAGGTTTTGGTCTTTTTGTTCAGTGGCTGGCAAAGTCTGGTTTTTGATCCGGTGAGCTCCGATATGATCATATCTTGTGTTGTGGATTTAGGAGAATGTTTTGGATGTTCGTGTGTATCTTCATTTCAAGTGGTTCATGATTTGGTGCTCTGGAAGCTATCTTTCTTATCTGAGTTGCTAGTGTTGAGTGTTCTTGAACGTTGGCATGTTGATCGATGAAGATTTGCATAAGTGGTGTTGGTGCAACTATTGTAGATGGTTCTAACATGCTTGTTGGTGTTTCCTAATCATGTCCTATTTGTCTTGGTGGTCCGCATTGATTATTGTGCGAGTTCTTGAGGATCTTCATGGTCTAGTGATATTCTTCGTGTTATGCGGTATTCTTGGTGGTGTAACGTGTTGCAGTTGTTTGTGGTGGGATTTCTGGTGGTGGTGCATGTTTGAGAAGTTGATTTAGGTCCATGCTATGTTGTCTATGGAATTGTATTGGTTTGGTGGCTAATTTATGTATCATGTGATGTAATTTTGTAATTAGGTGTTATGGGTTTGGCCGACCTTGTAGTCAAGGTTGATGATTTGTATAAATGGGTGTAATATTCATGTAATTTGGTTCAAAGGTGTTGAGTCTGCATTATCAGAGAGTGGTGTATGTGTGTATAAGTGAATTCATCTTTTGGTGTGGTGTGTTGAGAAGATATTGGTGAAGGAAATACATTTGAGCTTAACCGAAACTATCATTAGGCATTAACAGATGCTTATTTTGCAGTTCATTCTTTCTAGATTGTAGTCCGAATCTTTTTGTAAGGTAGTGAACCTTCCCTGAGGGTTGGAGCCTTTTGGGTCATTGTAATTTGAGTAGTGTGCTTGAATGCATGTGCATTCCCCATTGTAATATTTACACATACTACTGCAAAGTATCATATTATTGTGGGTAGGTTCCCACTATGGTTTTTCCCTTAACCGGTTTTTCCATGTCAAAAATATTGGTGTTATGTGTGCTGTTGTTATTGATGTTATCTTTCTTTCTGATGCAGTTGATCAGATCTGAGGTTGTGCTTAATTTATTTAATCCAATGAAAAATGATTCACCCCCCTCTCAATTTTCCTTCTTGATGTTGCCAACAAGTGGTATCAGAGCTAGATTCTTCGAAAGAAGCTTAACTGCTTGAGGAGATTTGAGATGGAAGCTTATGTGTTTAAGAAGGTGAGTCCTAGATTTGATGGAAATAATTATATTGTCTAGAAGGACCAAATGGAAGTTCATTTGAAGTGTCTTGGTGAAGATTATCAGAATATTACAAAGAATGTTTACAATGTCCCTCGAAATGGACCGGTTACTACTGATGAGATCAAGGAAACTGAACATAACATAAGGGCTAAGGAAGCATTACTGGGTGCTTTGACCGATTCAGAGATGACTAATGTGATGGGACTTCAAACTATGCATGAGATATGGAATAAGCTTGAGGTCTTGTATGAAGGAGATGCACGGGTTAAAATTGCTAAATTGTAGAGTTTGAAGGGAAAATATGAATCATTAAAAATGGGAGAAGATGAGAACATAAATTCCTTTATGGATAAAGTGAATGAGCTTGTTATGAAAATCAAATGTGATAGTGGAACTCTTGAGGATGATGAGATTGTTGCTAAGGTATTGAGATCCTTGCCTGCTACTTATAAAGCTAAAGTCCTTGCTATTGATGAGATCCGGAGTGTGACTACTCTGACAAGAGATATGTTGGTTGGTAAGATGGCTCCATTTTAGTTGAGAGAGTTTGGAGAATCACATGGTAAATCTGAGTCTATATGTAAAGCCTCTATATTCAGAAAGTAATTGTATGATCCAGGAAAGATTACATCTAGGATTTCAAGATATGAAAGAGAGATAAGAGAGATGGAAGAACAAGAGAAAGAGTTGGATGATCTTGAAGCACTTATTGCCCAAAGATTGCCTAAGGGAGCCAGTAAGTATGATGGAAAGTTATCTTTGAATTTTTTCTCTTGTAATAAGATAAGACATTTTGCTTCTAGGTGTCCTAAAAGAATGTCTAGGTATGATAAGCATGAAAGACATGATAGATTTGATAAGCATGATAGATATGAGAAGCATGATAAGGCCTATCGGAATTACATAAATCAGAAGAGATTCTATTATGTTGTTGATGAAGGTGTGATAGACAAAGAATCAAACAATGGGAATTCAGGAGATGAGTTTGTGTTTATTGCTATCAAAGAAGATGATCCGGTACTAGTGAATCCTACAAGATGCAGTGTTGAGGAGAAAGCTTTGGTTGCTAAGATTGAAGATAAAGATGAATGGGTAATTGACAGTGATTGTTCACATCATATGATAGGTGATACAAGTAAATTTGTGAGTATGGAAAGGTATGATGGTGGTATAGTAAGATTTGGAGATGATAAAGCTTGTGTGATTCATGGTAAAGGTTCTATATCTTTTGATGGTAAGAATAACACTGATGATGTCTTATATGTTGAAGGATTAAAGCATAATCTTCTACGTGTTGGATAAATGGTTGACAAGGGATATGATTTTCAATTCAAGAATGGTAAATGCAAGATTCTAAATGCCTCTGGTGTAGAGATTGCAACAGGGACTAAAACTAAAGGTAATATTTTTCATTAAAATGCCGGTGAGAAAAGTTGTTTGATTGCTCAGATAGATGAAAGTTGGTTGTGGCATAGGAGGATGTGTCATGTTAACTTTGACCGTATGATAAGGATAAGTTCTACTCAAGCTGTTAGAGACTTGCCTAAGATTGTGAAGCCCTCTAATCCGGTATGTAACAAATGTCAGTTGGGGAAGAAAACAAGAACATCAGTTAAAAGAAAAGTGTATACATCTAATGGACTATTAGATCTTGTGCATACTGACTTGTGTGGTCCTACTAGAGTGATAAGAATGCAGGGTGATGGGTATTTCATGTTTCTGATTGATGATTACTCTAGAATGATGTGGGTGACTTTTCTAAGGGAGAAATTAGAAGCATTGGAGAAATTCAAGATATTCAAAGAAAAGGTGGAGATAGAGACATGGTTGAAGTTGAAATGTCTAAGATCTAATAGAGAAGGAGAATTCATGTCCAATGAGTTTGATACATTCTGTGAGAGGAATGAAATTAGAAGACAATTATTTGCTCCTAGAACCCCTCAACAGAATGGAGTTATTGAAAGGAAGAACAAAACAATCTTGGATGCTGCTAGAACAATGTTGATTGAAGGAAATGCTGCGAAAACCTTTTGGAAGGAAGTTTTTAGTATTGTTGTTTACACATGCAACCGGGTGCATATAAAAGGTGATTCTGGTAAGACTCCTAATGAGCTATGGTTTGGTCATGTTCCTAGATTTAGATATTTCAGATTGTTTGGAAGCAAATGATAACTCTGATGCCAATAGTTAATAAGATGAGAAGGGGGGGGGGGGGCTGAATCATACAAACTTAATCTTCAATATATTCAACAGATTCAACCTCGGTAGCTTAAACAGATATATGTAATCAAAACTATAAAACATGCAACCTTAAGAACACATAATCATAACAACACTCATAACACCAGATTTAACGTGGAAACCCAAATAGGGAAAAACCACTGTGGGATTTCGGACCCACTAAGAAATATACTCTTCTAGAGTATGCTAGGTTAAAAGCAAATCCTGTTAAAGATTACAAACACATTGCTAGATGTGACCCGGTTAAGGGATTTCCATCAGATCTATTAGGATCTTCACCTTGTTAGAGGTGACCTTGTTAAAGGGTTTCAAACACTCAATCAGAATGTCACCTTGCTAGAGGATTTACAAATAAGACTGTTAAGTCCACTCAGTTAAGAGATTTTCTATCACTTACAAATAAATAACAGTAATGAGTATGTCTGCAACTTTGCATCTAAAATGCTAAAGCAGATTCTTATTTGCTCAATACAATCTAGTCATAGGACTTATCTTGTCCCTTTGTTGGGCTCCTTACTTTGTTATTCAAATAGGTCTTCAAGCTTATGTGCTCGGTAATGACTATGTAGCATCCCTATGCTTACACTTGCCCACATACATTGTTTATCAACAGTTCCTTACTTATAAACAATTTGCTAATTGCTTAATCTCTTTGATCACATTTCCCATGATCAATCATAGCCATCAGATCTTCAATCTTGACCAAGTTCAATGTATCCTTCGGTCGAAAAATGTTTTACCTTGCCTTGAAACTTGCATACATTTCTTGGAACTTGTGCTATGGTATTGCGGTTTAATCTAAGCTGTAGATCTTCCTATAGGTCTTCCATTGCCATAGATCCTTAACAAACTTCATACACGCTGTATCAATCATTTAATCATAACCAGCTCATCAGCTTCCATCATTAAATAACGCATGTATACATCCAATGCATTCTATTATTACTCGGTTGCAACTCAGTAAATACTAAACTTCACTCGATAGACATTCCACCTTCATTAACCGATAATGATAACCTTAGGGTTTACTGACTAGGTTAGGTTTTACTGACTAGGTTCCTTGCTCGGTAACATAGTATAGTATTAACCTTACAAACAATAGCATATGTAGGATATCAAAAAAATCTAAACAACATGATCTCATCATTGTCTAACTCGGTAATAGTAGCCCATTGAATAACTTATTCCTCCCCTTATTCATCACATTCTTTCTGTATCTTTTACCGACATCTTAATTCTCTTCAAAACATACTTCTTAAGATATGGCAAAATCCTACTAAATCAAAAAATTAATTTCTTGACATGAATGACAAAATAATATTGTGAAGACAGTAAACATCCTAAATCAGTTATATCCATAATTATCAACAACCTTCTCAATATCCTAATTGAAATGCTAACAATCTCTTATTGTCTATTATAATGCCAGCAATCTCCCCCTTTGGCATTGATGGCAAAACCAATTGATTTACCTAAATGATTTGAATTCAAATTGTTGAAATGCTCTCCCCCTATCATTAGTCTTCTCCCCCATACATTAGTCTTCTCCCTCTTTGACAACAATGCCAAAAGAAAACTAATACATAATTTCTTCCTGTGTGAAGTAATTCCTTTGCTGTTCGGTATCAACTCAGTCTCGGTTAGAGCATTTTATCTTCAATTCCTGTTCTCTGTTTTTGTTTCCTGCACACCTTTAGAAAACATCCTAAAGTGTGTAAATCAACATCAACTCCTAAAAGATATTCTTTAGAGTCATCGAATTGATGCTTTCACCGAGCTCGGTCAGTGAGTAGAAGATAGGGGTAGGACACCTAACTTACTTCTGAGATACTCAAAAGTGTCCCTTGGCAGTGGCTTGGTGAAAATATCTGCTATTTGTTCATTTGAACTAACATACTCCAACACCACTTTCTTCTCTTGAGCTTCTTCTCTAAGATAATGATATTTGAGAGAGATGTGCTTTGTCTTAGAGTGCATAATAGGATTCTTTGAAATGTTAATGGCACTAGTATTATCATAGAATATAGTTACTAGCTCGGTTGCTTTCTCATTTATGCCTTCCAACAGTTGTTTGATCCATGCTATATTGGTACAATTTAATGCTGCAGCAACATATTCAGCTTCTGCTGTTGACTGTGAAATACATCCTTGTTTCTTGCTAAGCCAACTCACTAGTCTTTCTCCTAAAAAGAAAGCTCCACCACTTGTGCTTTTCCTGTCATCTATGTTTCCTGCCCAATCAGCATCAATATAAACTTTTAAATCAAATTCATTTCCTTTCTGATATACTAAGCCATAATCCTCAGTACCTTTCAAGTATCTGAAAATTCTCTTGATTGCTGTCATGTGTGTTTCCTTGGGATCTACAAAAAATCTTGCAACTATACCTACTGCATGTGCTATGTCTAGCCTACTGTGAACAACATATTGCAACTTTCCAATCATAGATTGGTAAAGTTTCTCATCAACAGATGCAGATTCATCATTATTTGATAGTTTACAATTGGTAGTCATAGGAGTACTTACTGGTTTTGAATCCTCCATTCCAAATTTCTTCAAGATTTTCTTTATGTACTTGGATTGAGTAATGAAAATCTCATATTTCATTTGCAGTATCTGTAGACCTATAAAATACTTTATCTCACTGATTAATGACATCTCAAATTCTTTTCTCTTTTCATTTCCAAAGTTCTTGCATAAAGAGTCATTTCCACAAAAGATAATATCATCAACAAATATGGCTGAGATCAGTATTCCATTTTCATCATTCTTCATGTACATATTTATGTTTTCACTTGTCCTTATAAAACCAATCTTGATTAAATAAGAGTGCAATCTTTCATACCTGATCTTTATTCTCTCCTTCAACAAATCCTTCAAGTTGTTCAATAAAAACTTCTTCTAATATATCATTCAGAAATGCAGATTTGACATCCATTTGATATACTTTTAAATTCTTGTAAGCAGTGTATGCCAAAAATGTTCTTACTCCTTCAAGTCTTGCCATAGGTGCAAAAGTCTCACCATAATCAATTCCCTCTTCTTGAGCATAACCTTTGCAAACTAGTCTTGCTTTATTTCAAATGACCTCACCTTTTTCATTTAGCTTGTTTCTGAAAATCCACTTTGTACCGATTACATTTTTGTCCTTCGGTCTTGGGACCAGTGTCCATGTGTCATTCTTCTTGATTTGATCAATCTCTTCTGTCATTGCATTTATCCAATCTTCACTGTTAAATGCCTCTTTCACTATCCTCGGTTCAAATATAGATATCAGACATGTGTTCTGTCTCAGTTTATTCCTTGTCATCACTAGATCATTCTTATCTCCTATAATCTGACTTGATGCATGATTTCTTCTGACACACTTGGCTAATATAGGCTCAGTAGGCTCTATGTGATCTTCTTCATCACTCGGTAACTGGATATTCTCTTCATTTCCTTCAGCAGTTTTCTCGGTAGGACTTCTCAGTTGAACATATACAAATCCTTCATAATCTTCTAGTTCTTTGGAGTTTCCTTCATTATTTCTTTCTACAAATTCATCAATTTTCACATTTGCACTTTCTACTATTTTGTTAGAGGATTTGATCAGACATTTAAATGCTTTTCTTCTAGAAGAATAACCAAGAAATGTTCCTTCTTCACTTTTCTGATCAAACTTACCATTTCTGTCATCTTTGTGAACATAACATCTATTTCCAAAGATTTTAAAATAACTTACATTAGGTTTCTTGTCATACCAGATTTCATATGGTGTCTTCAAGATTCCTTTCTTTAGTTGTACTCGGTTCAGGGTGTAAACTACAGTGCTGATTGCTTCTCTCCAAAATGTTTGAGGTACCTTCTTTTCTATCATCAAGGTTCTTGCACAATCCACAATTGATCTGTTTCTTCTCTCGGCTATCCCGTTTTGCTAGAGTGTTCTCGGTGCAGATACTTGCCTCTTTATACCATGATCATTGCAACATAAGTTAAATTCATCAGAAGTGAACTCACCTCCTCTATCAGATCTAAGACATTTCAGTTGTCTTCCTGTTTCATTTTCAACTCTTGCCTTGTACCATTTGAACATTTGAAAAGCTTCTGATTTTTCTTTTAAAAACATTACTGACATCATTCGTGAGTAATCATCCACAAATAATATGAAATACTTATCACCATAATAACTCTAAACTTTAATAGGACCACAAAGATCAGTGTGCACAAGATCTAAAATTCCCTTAGAAGTGTAGGACTTACTTGTAAAGCTTGATCTTGTCATCTTACCCATCTGACATCCTCAACATATAGCATTCTCAAGTTTCTCAAGACTTGATAGACCTCTTACTCGGTGCTTCTTGCTTATTTTGATCAAATTATCAAAATTTACATGACAAAACCTTTTATGCCATAACCAGGTATCATCTATCTTTGCATATAGAAACTTATTCCGAGTTGAGTCAAGGTGAAATGTGTTACCTTTTATTTGTGTCCCGGTAGCTACTAACTTCCCATGCTTGTCATGAACTTTGACAATTCCTTTTTGAAACTCTATTCGGTATCCTGTATTGTTTAACTGTGCTACACTCAACAAATTGTATTTCAAACCTTCAACCCAATAAACATCATTACATTTAGTATTGTCAAGAAGTGTTATAGATCCTTTACCTCTCACTGGACATGGTGCATCATTACCAAAACTTTCATAACCTCCATCATAATCTTCTAACATAACAAACTTGTGTCTATCACCTGTCATGTGATGTGGGCATCCACTATCTATGATCCAAGAATCATTAGTGTTTATGTGAGATATTAAAGCTTTTTCTTCGTACCTTTCTTCATCTGATCCATCTTTGATAGCCACATAAACAACTTCCTCTGTATCAGTTTCATCTGATTTATCATCATTAGATTCCTCATCAGCTATTAGACATGTCTTTTTATCTCTTCTTCTAAAGTCTCGGTGTCCTCTGTAATGATTATCTTTCTGTCTGTCATCTCGATAATCTCTCTTTTCACTGGATTCTTTGTTAGGACAATTAGAAGCCATATGTCCTATTCTATCACAGTTAAAACATTTCTAAGGCAACTTTCCTTTGTACTTACCTTTTCCTCTCGGTAGCCTTCTGGCTAATAGTGCTTCAAACTCTTCTTGCTTTCTGATTTCTTCATAAAGTTTTTGTACCTCCTCCATGTTTTTGCGAAATATTTCACTTGCTCCACTATGATTCCCTTTAGAGTACTTATACTTTCTATCATTGTAATCATTAGATTCATCAAGATGAAAAGAACCAAATGCAAACTCAATTTTATTTATCGAAGACCCAATGTTATCAAAGTTACTTAACTCAAATGCATGTAGCTTACCAATAGTAGCATCCAAAGAAACTGGCATATTAGGTACAGACCTCAATTCATTGATTGCAGAGACTCAGATTACATAAGAAGGTAGAAGGGTTCTTAATAACTTACTTTTGACATCCTTCTCTTCAATGGTTACTCCTACTCCTTTGATTTGATTGACAATCTCCTTTAACCTTGTACTGTACTAGGTTATGTTCTCACCTTCATTCATTCTTGTCCTCTTAGACTATCCACTTTTTCTCTTTGAAATTGTTCATCACCACCATACATAGATATGAGCTTGTCCCACATTGCCTTGGCATCATTGCAGCCTTCTAGATCATTAAACTCTGAGTCAGTCAATGCATATGTTATTTCAATCATTGCTTGAATATGTTCTTGCTTTGCCTTTATCTCCTCCATTGTTAATGGATAGGTGCTATGTGTAATGAAATCATTCTCCAGATAATATACAACATATTCTCCAATTCCTGATAGGTGCAGCTTCATCCTTTTCTGCCATGTAGAGAAACTTGACTTATTTAGCTTCGGTGCATCCCTCTTATACATCTTTGGATCTTTTCCTAAAGTACCTTTAAACTTTTCTTCTGGAGTCCAAAGTTTTGATACAAATTGATAAATTTGATGCCAATAGTTAATAAGATGAGAGGGGGGGGGGTGAATCATACAAACTTAATCTTCAATATATTCAACAGATTCAACCTTGGTAGCTTAAACAGATATATGTAATCAAAACTATAAAACATGCAACCTTAAGAACACATAATCATAACAACACTCATAACACCAGATTTAATGTGGAAACCCAAATAGGAAAAAAACACTGTGGGATTTCGGACCCACTAAGAAATATACTCTTCTAGAGTATGCTTGGTTAAAAGTAAATCCTGTTAAAGATTACAAACACATTGCTAGATGTGACCTGGTGAAGGGATTTCCCTCAGATCTATTAGGATCTTCACCTTGTTAGAGGTGACCTTGTTAAAGGGTTTCAAACACTCAATCAGAATGTCACCTTGCTAGAGGATTTACAAATAAGACTGTTAAGTCCACTCGGTTAAGAGATTTTTTGTCACTTACAAATAAATAACAGTAATGAGTATGTCTGCAACTTTGCATCTAAAATACTAAAGCAAATTCTTATTTGCTCAATACAATCTAGTCATAGGACTTATCTTGTCCCTCTGCTGGGCTCCTTACTTTTTTATTCAAACAGGTCTTCAAGCTTCTGTGCTCAGTAATCACTATGTAGCATCCCTGTGCTTACACTTGCCCGCATACATTGTTTATCAACAGTTCCTTACTTATAAACAATTTGCTAACCGCTTAATCTATTTGATCACATTTCCCATGATCAGTCATAGTCATTAGATCTTCAATCTTGACCAGGTTCAATGTATCCTTCAATCGAAAAATGTTTTACCTTGCCTTGGAACTTGCATACATTTCTTGGAACTTGTGCTAGGGTATTGTAGTTTAATCGGAGCTGTAGATCTTCCTGCCGATCTTCCATTGCCATAGATCCTTAACAACCTTCATACATGTTGTATCAATCATTTAATCATAACCAGCTCATCAGCTTCCATCATTAAATAACGCATGTATACATCCAATGCATTATGTTATTACTCGGTTGCAACTCAGTAAATACTAAACTTCACTCGGTAGACATTCTGCCTTCATTAACCGATAGCGATAACCTTAGGGTTTACCGACTAGCTTCCTTAGGGTTTACTGACTAGGTTCCTTGCTCGGTAACATAGTATAGTATTAACCTTACAAACAATAGCATATGTAGGATATCAAAACAATCTAAACAACATGATCTCATCATTGTATAACTCAGTAATAGTTGCCCATTGAATAACTTATTCCTCCCCTTATTCATCACATTCTTTCTGTGTCTTTTACCAACATCTTAATTCTCTTCAAAACATACTTCTTAAGATATGGCAACATCCTACTAAATCAGAAAATCAATTTCTTGACATGAATGACAAAATAATATTGTGAAGACAGTAAACATCCTAAATCAGTTATATCCATAATTATCAACAACCTTCTCAATATCCTAATTGAAATGCCAATAATCTCTTATTGTCTGCTATAATGCCAACAACAAATGTTATATAAAAAGATATGAGGATATAGGAAAGTTTGATGCAAAATGTGATGAAGGAATCTTCTTAGGATATTCTACTAAGATCAAGGCCTACCAGTGTTACAATAAGAAGTTGAAGAAGATAGTGTAAAGTGAAAATATAAAATTTTATGAATGTTTTGGTAAGCAGATCAGAGCATGTGGATATGAGATTGATGAACATGATATTATCTCTAAGCCTACATAGACTGGGATCCTGAAGCAGATCAATTCGGTAGAGGCATTTTGATCCATATATTTTTTCTACCGGTGAAGGACTTCAAGAGCTTGAGAATCAAAATAATCTGAAGACTCTGAGGTATGTAAAATTGAATCACTTTGAGAATCAGATTATTGGTGATAAGAAAAAGGGTGTGATGACCAGGAGAAGAATTGTTGTTGAAGAGATATGTATGATTTCTAAGATTGAGCCTAAAGATGTTGTTGAAGCATGTAAGGATGATAATTGGATAAAATCTATGGAGGAGGAGTTGAATCAGATTGCACTTGGGAGCTTGTTCTAAGATGTAAAGACAAAAATGTGATTGGCACTAAATGGGTGTTCCAAAATAAACTAAATGAAGCTGATGAAGTGGTAAGGAACAAAGAAAGGTTGGTATGTAAGGGATGCTCTCAGATGGAAGGTATTGATTATGAAGAAACTTTTTCTCCTGTAGCTAGAACTGAAGTTGTTAGATTGCTATTTGCATATGCTGCTTCTAAGAATTTCAAGGTTTATCAGATGGATGTCAAGTCAACCTTTTTGAATGGTGATCTTGAGGAGGAAATCTACATTGAGAAACCATAAGGATTTTCTTTATCAGATGAAGGAGACATGGTATTCAAATTGAAGAAAGCATTGTATGGACGAAAGCAAGCCCCTATAGCCTGGTATGCAAGATTAGATAAGTATTTGATGAATTTGGGATTTTATAAAGGTACTGCTGATAATGACTTATACTTTAAGGTTGAGAATGATATCATCTTGATTTTTGAAGTATTTGTGGATGACATTATTTTTGGAGGAGATGATGATTTGAGTATGAAGTTTGCTAATGATATACAAAAGGAATTTGAGATGTCAATGATAGGTGAGATGAAATTCTTCTTAGGATTGCAAATTACTTAGATCAGTAAAGGTATTTTCATTTCTCAGTCTAAATATGTGAAGGAATTGTTGAAGAAATTTGGGTTAGTTGATACTAAACCTATTGGAATTCCTATGGTGATTGGATGCAAGTTATCTAAGAATGATGAATCAGACCTTGTATAGATCTATCATTGGTGGACTATTGTACCTGACTCAGACTAGACCAAATCTTATGCATGTTGTGTTCCTTTGTGCCAGATTTCAAGCTGATCCTAAAGAGACTCATGTTACTGTTGCTAAAAAAAATTTCCAAATGCTTGAAGGGAACTGTTGACTATGGGTTGTGGTATTTGAAGAATGATGATTTTATGCTATGTGCCTATATTGATGCTGATTGGGCAGGTGATGTAGATGACCAAAAGATCACTACCGATGGAGCTTTCTTTTTGGGGAAGAAGTTAGTGTCTTGGAGGAGAAAGAAACAAGATGCTTTATCTTTATCTACTGTTGAAGCTAAATACATTGTTGCTAATACAAATTGTACTCAGGTAGTTTGAATGAAATAGACGCTAAAAGACATTAGAGTTGTGTATGATGAGCCTACTTTTATTTAATGTGACAATTCAAGTGCTATTAATATTTCCAAGAATCTGGTACTGCATTCTAAAACTAAGCATATATCAATTAAGTATCATTTCTTGAGGGAGAAAGTTATTGATAAAGAAGTAAAACTAGAGTATGTATCTACAAAAGATTAGATTGCAGATATTTTCACTAAGCCTTTTCCCGCAGATACATTTGAGTATTTGAGAGACAAATTATGGGTCTATGCCCCTCCTGATGAGAACTAGGTGAATTGAGATGCATCAATCCCATGGACTTTACAGTCTTTATCTCTTTAACCAGATTAATGAGTTGATGTTGCTACTCAGCTAGAGTAGTTAATGAGTTGTTTTAGAGATGTGAATTTATTCTAAGGGGGAGAGATTGTTCTTTCTAGTGGGGAGAGAAGCTTGATCATTTTATATATTTGCCATTGTTGTCAAAGGGGGAGAGAAGCATGTGAAAATTTGTTTTATCTTTGGAGCTTTGTGTGCATGGTCTTAGGGGGAGCTTGTTCGATTTTGCTGGTGTTGATCTATTCCTTTGTGTTGATTGTTTTTCATAATTATATGTTGTCATCAATGCCAAAGGGGGAGATTGCTGGACATTGTTATTTGTAGGATATGTTGTTGTCATTGATGTCAACGCATTCATGTGTTTTGGTATTGGAGAGAATTGTTTCAATGATATGAAAGTTTACTTGATCATATCATTTGATGCAACTTGAGGTTTTGGTCTTCTTGTTCAGTGGCTGACAGAGTCTGGTTTTTGATCTGGTGAGCTTTGGTATGATTATATCTTGTGTTTCGGATTTGGGAGCATATTTTGGATGTTCATGTGTATCTTTATTTCAAGTGGTTCATGATTTGGTGCTCCAGAAGCTATCTTTCTTATCCGAGTTTCTACTGTTGAGTGTTCTGTCATGCCCAAAATTTAGGGCAAAAAACGGAATGATTTTTTTTTTTTAAATACTAATTAATTAACAAAGTTCTCTAACTCAACATGCATTAACATGTTTTCCATATCAATATTCGAGCTAACTCTGATACTAACTAAGTAACGAAATTAATTAAAAATTTATTTGCGGAAAACTAAATGATTTAATTTATTTTCTCATCAACATAGTCAATAGTTTAATTAAAACAAACTCATTAAAACTAGAAGATGAAGATAAATTTAGTCTCCATTAAGACTATATTGTCTAAAATCCATTTTTAAATCCATAATTAAAATAATCGTTTAAAGTGTCACTTAATTTAGATAATTTAATTTACATGGGCAAAATTAATTACGAGTAGCTATTAATCGACTTGGAAAGCTAATTAAAAATTATTTTTCTAGCATCCATTCTAACCTCAAAATGAACGGTGCTTAAATTAATCCCTTTTAAATCCAAACTTAAAATTTAATGCTCTAATTAAATTAACTAGGGCATGATTAAGTATCTATCACACTAAATACATTTAAAAATATAAGATTAGGCTTTATTCTTAAAATTTTTTTTTTTTTCAACTTCCTATTTGTATATCATCTAGGGGTATTTAAATATTTAAATCTCTATAATAATACATACCCAAATATATATATATATATATATAAAATCTTCTAAAAGATTTTCCAACTTAATAGCAATTAAGCCCTTCAAACCCTAATTAGGGATTTTCAATTATAAAATGACCCTAATCTAAATGGGTTACCATTTTATTTGATGTATTTATTACCCTAGCCCTACCCGGGCTAGGGTTTAATATATATTTTTTTTATTAGCATTTTGATGCAGGGCCGAAACCCATCGAGCGGTGGCCATGGTATTTTTTGTTGCAGGTTTTAAGGGGGCGACGGGGGTGCCACTGTGTGTCCACACAGTGGCGGTGCGACACCACTGTGTGTCCACATAGTGGGAGCCGCTGGCGGCCCACACCACTGTGTGTCCACACAGTGGCGGCCGCGGCCAACACTGTGTGCCCACACAGTGGGAGCCATAGCGGCCCACACTGTGTGACCACACAGTGGAAGCCGCGGCCCACACTGTGTGTTCACACAGTGGAAGCCGCATGGCCCACACTGTGTGTACACACAATGGGGTCCGCGGCCATACAAGAACCCCCCCCCCCCCCCCCCCCCCTTTTTTTTAAGTTATAAATGTTTTTTTTTAATTTTTAAATATAGATTTTTTTTTTAAAATAGGTGTATTTTTATATATATAAAAATAAATATATATATATATATACTTCTCTTCTTTTTTTTATATTTAGATATATTTATATTTATTTTTATATATATATATATATAAATATAAATACAACGCATTTTATTTTTTTAAAACTTAGTTAAAATGATATACATGCAACAACCTTAATACTATGTTTGTATGAACTTATAAATTCCATGAGGCATCCATTTAAAATAATTAGGCTCTAGTATTTTAATTTAGATGAAGAGGATATAGATGGGAAAATGATTTTTTTCAAAACTTCATTCTACTATATTGTTTTTACAGAAAACAGAATTAATTAGTTTAGTTTTTTTGATATAAAATATGCATGCAAATCTAACTTATGCCTTTTCTATTTAATTTCATTTTGAATGCCTAAGAATAAAATAATTTTCCTACTAATCTATTCATCACAGCACATCGTATAAACTTTATTTCTGAATTTAGGGAATCCTAATTTAGGAATACATTATTCTTTTCTGCAAGAATACATTTACTAATTTTGAATTTTCTACTATAACTAAATAGATATTTTTATTTAAAATCTAACAACAACTACAACTCAACTTTCTACAATTAAAATGAATACAATTTCATAGCTAAAGCAAAACACAGAATTAAATAAAACTGATTTTTTTATATTACAATGACTATTGCGTGAAATTCAAAAGTAATTCCTTTCAAACAGAAAATAGAAATATATCTAGCTTTTTACAACACTAAAGATATTCTGCAAAATTTACAAGATGTTTCTTTATTTAAATACAATAAAAAATCTCATGTCTATATTTCAAATTTACAACTTGCCTCTCATTTCAACAAATGAGGGTATATTTCTCCTTTTTAAAACTAATAATTACAACTGCACATAAATTTCTATAACAATAATTTCTGCAACCTTCACTTGTCCTATTCTTTACTCCCGACATCCCTGCATATTAAATCACAAATATGACCATGGAGTGCTCACCTCCCAGCCTAGGCTAACTGGTAGCCACCCCCGAGCTCGGAGAACCAAGCCCTAGACGAGTAACAAACATGCAAACACATAGAAGGCAGGAAACACACAAATTTCAAACACTCCCAACTTGGCTACACTGCACCACACTTTGGTGATGACCTTTTCAAGGGTGGTAGTGGACCAATACCCTGAGGAGAACTGCAAGTATGGAAAACATGTAGCCACCTCATGGCACAACAGATACATCAAGAATATCAACCCCTTATTCCTTATGCCCCCCAAGGCATTCTAGCCTTATATCCCTCCTTATGACCCCCATTGCACAAACAGGCCATGCAGCAAGGGTCACACAAAAATCCCTTGTGATCGCTCTCATAACAAGAGTCTCTCACTTGAGGGTTGTCACTGCTACCACCCACAAGATCCTCCTCTCTCCCAAGAGTAAGAGGTCTTGAAAAACTCCCAAAAACACATACAAAACAATATACAAAAATACCAAGTGAAATTTCCAAAAAAGACATACAAGAAAACAGATTTCTTACACCAGCATACTTTCAAATACATGCAAAAAGAAGTCATTTTAAGAATAATGAAACCAACCTTAATCTGCCCAAAGGTAGGATAGTATTTGAGGAAGAGCTGCCCAATTCCACGGATCTTTTTCTTCTACCCTTAGCCAAATTTTTCTTTTCAAACCTATTCTCTTCTTTTTCTAAAAAAATTCTCTTGTCTCCAAAAATGGAGAGTGGGTGATTACCCTCAAATTTTCAAATTCTTGCTTAAGAAGCTCATTCTCTCAGTTCTCACAAGTTTCTAAAAACTAAAGAGGAAAGTAAGACAGAATGGGAAAGAGAACTCTCATTCGAATAGGAAAGTTTACAACTAGGTTCAAACTTCTAATTTCAATTTTCGTACAACTCAGAAAAGCCAAATTTTAAAGTGTTTAAAAGGTCACTTAGGAGTACAAACTTGCCTAAAATTACCCCTAACCCTTAGGTATACCTTATGGGCTTTAGGAAACCCTATTAAACTGCCCCTAGGTGTTCATTTGACCCATTTTAAACCCCTTTGAAGTTTATTTTCGGGTCAAACATATGTTGACCTCTCCAAGGATTCTTTTCCCAAGGTGTTTATGACATCACACTACATTAATTGAAAAAGCTATAGTTGAACACTTTCCCACCAAGAGACCAAAAATAAAACATTTAAACTTAAATCCACACGTGTCAAGTGACACAAATAAAACACTTTTACAATTTAAAACATGAAATCATCTCTTGTGGATTTTACACAATAAATTTAAATAACACTTAACACACATGCAGCATATACTGTTACGAAAAAAATACAACACAAACGGGGTGTTGTCTCTCCAAATAGACAACCGCTGGCTTACGAACATACATAAGTCTAGGTTTGGTTCTTCGTAAATTTCCATGGTCACATGGATAATTTCCTGCGCATCTCAATTTACACATTAGTACTTTTCAAATATCCACATATAATATAATTCAAAGGAATAACAATACACATCATCGCTTGCATACAATTTACATCTGAACAGATTAAATACATCTTTTATCAAGTAATTTCACATAAGCAATTTCATCCTAATTCACATAAACTAAACCATATATCATAGTTCTATTATCATAGTAAAGTCCTACAAATTCGATAACGACATCTATCATCGCAATATCATCTTATCTAACAATTATGTAGTGTTCTATCTCATAAAGCATATAAGTAAATCATCAAAATATAGCAATGTTATCCAAATCTTGAAATCATATAAGTTCTAAATTCCAAAATGCATCAAAATAAAGTATCCATAATAGTCAATATATAAAATCCACTGAAATGACAGACTGAGTCGAGGTGAGGCCTCACATGTTCTTGAATGTTAGTGTGTTGATCGATGAAGATTTTCATAAGTGGTGTTGGGAAAGCTATTGTGGATGGATCTAATGTGCTTGTTGGTGTTTCCTAATCATGTCCAATTTTTTTTGGTGGTCCACATTGATTATTGTGTGAGTTCTTGATGATCTTCATGGTTTGGTGACATTCTTCATGTTATACGATATTCTTGGTGGTGTAACGTGTTGCGGTTGTTTGTGGCAAGATTTCTGATGGTGGTGCGCATTTGAGAAGTTGATTTAGGTCCATGCTATGTTGTGTATGGAATTGTATTGGTCTAGTGACTGATTTATGTATCGTGTGATGTAATTTTGTAATTAGGTGTTATGGGTTTGACAGACCTTGTAGTCAAGGTTGATGATCTGTATAAATGGGTGCAATATTCATATAATCTGGGTTGGAGGAGTTGAGTTTGCATCATCAGAGAGTAGTTTATGTGTGAACAAGTGAATTCATCATTCAGTGTGGCGTGTTGAGTAGAGATTAGTGAAGAGCAGACATTTGAGCTTAACTAGAATTGTTATCAACCATTATCAGATGTTATTTTTGCAATTCATTCTTTCTGGATTGTAGTCCAAATCTTTTTGTAAGGTAGTGAACCTTCCCTGAGGGTTGGAGCCTTCTAGGTCATTATAATTTGAGCAGTGAGCTCTAGCCAGTGTGTCTGAATGCATGTGCATTCCCCATTGTAATATTTACACATACTACTACAGAGTATCATCTTATTGTGGGTAGGTTCCCACCGTCGTTTTTCCCTTAACCAGGTTTTCCACGTCAAAAATATTGGTGTTATGTGTGTTGATGTTATCTTTCTTTCTACTGTAATTGATTAGATTTGGGATTGTGCTTAATTGATTTAATCCGGTGAAAATTGATTCACCCCCCTCCCCCCTCTCTTAATTTTCCTTCTTGTCGTTTCCAATAGTAACTATTAATTTATTGATTAATTACATAAGATTAAACTTTATTTATTTATTATCTACTAATTTTCAAACTTCTTTATTTTTTATTTATTCTATAATCTAATTATTGATGTAATATCCCAATAATAGGTACACATTTTTTGAAATAACAAAGGAATTGGTTTCACATGCATCTTGAATAATTTTTGTTATTGTTGGTGTTCCATGATCCAAAATTATTCTTTAAAATTATATATGAAATAAATAAATTCTAGCAAATAATTAATTGGAATCTTCTTTTTCTTAGGTTAAATTCATAACTACATAACTAATATGTTTGTGTAAAAATAAATCATGCTTCTAGTAATAAGATTCATCCATGGAAATTTATTGTACTCTCCTAATTACTAGGAATTCATTCACCTTACTTCCTAGAATCTATGTATGCAACTCAAGTTATAGTTGAGAAACATCTTTAACATTTTGCTAACAAGTATTTTCTCTTTTCATCATTTGTATTTGACTTTAATTAATTTATTTTTTTAACAAGGATCAAAGACAACAAGAGAATCACACAAGATGTATAATATGTCACTAATATATTAATAATGATTGAAGATGATTACAAAATAAATGTTATATAAAATAATGATAATGTGATGTAATGCTTGGATTGAACTTGGATATCTTAGATGCATAAAAATAAATTAAATTTAATCATTTTATACAATACCCTAGTATGTAGTTAAATAATTTCATGCTCAAGTAGGGTGGTAACAATTCATAGTGCATAAGGTAGCTTGCACCCAAATTATATTTTTTTAAAGTTTTGGTAAGTTGTGGGTTCATTTCCACACTTGTAGATTTCATGTCAATAAGTGAATGGATAAACTAAGGATTAGGATTGACCACTAGGGATGTGTGTAGATAGAATCATGTTAAGTTTAGGTAATTAATAATTTTTTATACAAAAAGAGATTGTGCGTATGTTATTAATTGAATTAGAAACATCCCACACAAAGTGAGTCTAAAATGAATGGTAAAAATGTGGGGTATGTATTTTTCGCTCTCATATTTTACGTGAACTCTAATTGCATGTAAAATACTATGAAGATGAATGTAAAAATATAATTACTTAAAATTAAATTCTCAAATACTCATAAAAAGGATATAAATATGAATTTTTATTTAGCACATTATCCTTTCAATGAGTGCTTGATCCTAAAACCTACAAAATAAATTTAAAACTATCAATGAGTAGAATTAAATATAAATTTGAAATAGGCAAAATGATTAAAATGCAATGATAAAAGAAAAATAAAATAAAAATTGAATTGGATGACAAAGTGTGGTATTCATAATAGGAACTATAAAGAGAATTAAGATATAATTTGTTATGAAGCAATTATTATCATCATAAACATAAAAGATTGTTAGTAATAATGCATTACCCCTTGAATTAGTTGCATACAAAAAATGTAAAGGATTAGAAGAGAGAAATTTATAATCAAGTAAAACCAATTAAGTATGTAATAATTATCATAGATTCATTAGGTGGTAAACATGTAACGAGATAATAATTTAATTCTGATAGCATATTGAGGATCATAAGAAAGTGGTACAAGATATTGGAGTGTTATAGTTTTTCTATTAGTTCTTGAGGTGTTTCTATCCTTGGTCTTTAGAGTTTTAAAATCACTTGTCTATTACTAAACATATTGAGGATCATAAGAAAGTGGTACAAGATATTGGAGTGTTATAGTTTTTCTATTAGTTCTTGAGGTGTTTCTATCCTTGGTCTTTAGGGTTTTAAAATCACTTGTCTATTACTAAAAGCCTATATGATAATATATAAAAGCTCCCTTATATTGGTAGTATTGTGTCTTTTTAGTTTTATGTCAACCAACTCTCCTTGATGTGTTACTTAAAGATTATGGCTTGATCCCCTAGTGAGTCATAGTGTTACCATTCCGTTTCCTTTACTGACTATTGTTTGTCTATTCTTGTTTAAAATGCTACCAAGTCATGGTTATAGAGTTCCTAGGATCTCATGTTTACCTTTTACATTCCATATTCTTTTTGCATTACAAGTGGTTCTTGCATCACAACCTTAATGTGAAGTCTTTATCTCAAGACTATGAGCTAGCAATATTGTACCATGTGTAATTAGAGAAATGGTTGTACTTGTCAACTCTTACGATGTTTGATTATCTTCATAATTAGATGGCATGCCTCTATTGGGTTATTTTTTCCAACATTTGTATTACATATAATGATTATAAAAGGCTTGTCAGTTCATAACATATTGTATATTTTTATTGCATTGTAGCATCTCTTCACATTGCAACCTTGAGTGTAGCCCCCCTTATCACTTTTATGATGCACAATTATGTTGACTATATTAAGAGGTATTTAATTAGACTCTATCTTCATGGTATAATATGAGGTTTCTTTGTAAGGTGAATAGGTGGTAGAAATTTAGTACATAATGGGTGATCTTCGTATCAAAATTTTAAAATTGGATCACTCGCATATTTATGATATTGGATAGAAATAAGTATTGAAGTGTTAGAAAAAGTTACTCCCACCCAAAAGGTCAAGGAATATAGTATAATGGGGAAGTATTGTGTGACATATGTTAGATCCAACCCAAAAACTATTCTCTAATTGATCAAAGTGGTAAGCTAAGTTCTCTAACAACTCTAGGTGTAATAGTGAAAGTTAAAAGTATATGTTTAACAAGATCTTTCAATCAAGTGCACATTTGATATTGTGACTTTAGGGAATCCATTATACAATAAAGTTGGGATGTGTGATATCCATCAATCTCTAGATCACAAAAATTATTTATGAACAGGGTCCAAAGATAATTAAAGATGTTAACTGAATTTCTATTATATTTTTAAATTATATGCATACATTCAATGAAAAATAATAAAGACGAAAATTGATTTTCATTTAATTGATAAGATTATTCAAGATTTTTTGTCAATGTTACTAGAATAAAATTAAGTTATGAACACTTCAATGAGGGAGGGGTTTGTTGTTGTTTCTATTTGTACCAACATGCTGTGAAGATTAAATTGGCACAATTAAAGAAATTGGTCAATGGGTGAGTTAATACATAACTATAATTTCTCTATAATTTAGAATTGTGTAAGGCTTTTGAGATGGTATCCCATCAAAACAACCAAGCCAAATTAATCCAACAACAAAACATCTCAAGGTAATAATATCTCATCTTCACAATAGCCCTATGTTAAATTGCCCTTGATCCAAACAACCCATGATGGAAAGGAGAGTCGACACATGATAATTGTTCACATTTAGTAAGTGCATGCTATTAATTAGTGTCGATGAAGTCTTTAATCAGTGAGTGCATGCTATTTTTATTGGAATATCAATGACAATGCCTCTTCACTTTTTAATAAGCCAAAAAGATAAGAAATTACTTGTTTTAAATGGTTAAACATTTTTGCTTCATTGATGAAGCATGGATAAAATAATATGGCATTGTACAAATTATTTTACAAACAAATGTTCAAGCTAGTGCATACTATGGCAAAAATAGAATTCAATGATGTGATAAGCAGTACATAACATATTCATGCTCTGAAACCTAAGATGGTCACTATCAAACACAAATTGAATAAAATGAAAGACATGGTGTGCTCAACTCAAGATTATACAAGAAATATCATTGTTCCCTCATGTTATAATATTTTATTACCCAAAGCGAGAGCATTACCATCAACTAGTGCATTGTCCTATAGTGCCCTTCTGTGACACACTCCTTTATGATGCTCATGATGGTTACTTATGGACTTGTTTTAGATTATTTATGCTGAGATACCTTATGGTGACTTTTGATATGTTGTCACAAACTGTATTTATCTATAAATATTTAATTAGGAAAATAATGCTTATTTTTTCTTATGAAATGAAATTGAAATGGAAATGAAATTTTAAGGGAAATTAGATGATAATGAAATGGAAATTTAAATGCAATGAAATTATTTTAATTGATTTCCTTTCTAATATGTAAATGCAATCGAATGATTGGTATTATTTTTTATGAAATTGGGGATCATCATTGCTAATGAGCAATTGAGTGCAAGTGAATGTAGGAATAGGTGAATGAGGATGAAGGTGAGAACATGGTTCAGGTAGAGTTGCTTTAGCTCATGGACTTCGCTAGAATAGATGGAATCTCACACACCACTCTAGAATGCGTATTTGCATCTTGCCAAGATTGAAGATTTATATAACTTTAATTAGGTGTTTGTTCAAATTCTAATGATGAATTTCATATATTTAATATTAAATGATATTTCTTTATTTTAAAAGTAAGATTTATTCTGACATTGTTAAAAGAAGATTAAATATAGATATTGATCATAGAGATATACGTTCTTTGTGTGCAGATATGTGTAATTGGATGAAATATTGTACTTATGTGTTCACTTTTGTATTTTGATATATATATATATATATATATATATATATATATATATATATATATATATATATATATATATATGGATTTGAATGATTCAATCATATACATGTATATATGTATATAATTATATGCATATATCTAATTATCATGAAATTGAATTACTTTACTTCATGTATTTTGTTTATACATAATCATTTGATATTATCTATATATATATATATACATATACATATAAATATGTATATGATATATATACTATATATATTATTATGTCAGACTTATTAAATATCATGTTATTTAATAACAAAGCATATCGCATAGTGCAAGAGGGAGTAGATGAGTAGAATCGACTGTGAATTATAACAAACACATTGTGTTTGTTTTGAACAAGGACTGTGCATTGTATCGAAATCATTGAGTTCGAGTGGGATACAGACTATGTGTCATTACAAGTCAACACTTTGTGGTATAATTCACTGGCCATGGGCCATGCGAACTGTTCGATGTGCTGATGATGGTGCATGGATAGCAAACTGTTAGACAATTTAAATAACAGGAAGACAACTAAGAGAGGGGGGGAGTGAATCAATTGTCACTAGATTATCGAAACATTAAGCAATTAAAACTTTATTACTGGAACACATAAGATCAATACGAGAATACATAAATCAATTACCGAAATAGAAGATATACCAATTAAGAACAACCAATAATTAGAGAATAGATACCAACCACATGACACCAAGATTTGTACGTTGAAAAACCAATAAAGGGAAAATCATGGTGCGAAGCCTACCCACAATCAGATATACTTTTGTAGTAGGTATGTGATTACAAATTAAGGGGCATGCACTTGCAAGAAGGCCAATAGCCTAGAGCACACTTCTCATTACAAAAGGAGTCTCACTGACCACATAGAAATCCAGACTACAATCCGGAAAGAAGAATGAACTGAAATAATAACATCTCCTATGCCTGAGTACAGTTCTGATTAAGATCAATACTAGAGGTCTTAAACCTCTTGCATAAACCCAACTCAATCACCTATGATCAACCAAATCCTCTGCATGAATGATTATTACATTATTTGCTTTCATACCATCATCATGATCTACAATGAGATCATACACATATATATACAAACCCTCGACCATAAACAATAAGGTCGGCCACCAGAAAATAAACCAATTACATAATTATAAAACATGTCGGTTTGAGACCAAACAAATATCATCCAACCCATAAGACATCCCAGAAACACATCGAGAAGACCAAACAACATGTTACATTAAGCCAGTCCAAAACCTAGATAGAACCAAACCCAATTTAGGTACACACATGCTAAAGCAATTATCCCAATCAACCAAGTCTCGAACACGATCACCATCAGCATCATGAATCTCTACCAGAAGCCGCACCAATACCACTAATGCATAGTATCAAAAGATCTTCAACAAAGCTCTGCCAGTGATACCCTCACCGGATCAATAAATCAGACTTACTAGCATACAAGATAGCATTCGATCACCAAATAAATACTAACTAATTGAACATGAATCCGAGTAGCATGAATAGCAGATCTAAGCCAATTTCATAAGCCAAATCATACCGGAGTATACCAAATCAACATGATCTAATCCAACATGAAACCAAACAATCTATCAGGACCAAAAAGGATACCTGTAAACAGCCAAAGCAGCTAGTGTTAACATTAATGAGAAAACATCAATGCAACACATAATCAATTCCTCCAAATTGCCAACAATCTCCCCCTTTGGAATTGATGGCAACACTAGATGTTAAAAACATCTAAGTGCCAAGAAATGCCAAACAAATCTCTATCGACATTATACACTGAGATGAGAAAGGTAGATGTTGTCATTGATGGCAACAAGGTTCAACAAGGTTCTACAGGTTCAACCAGCAATAGACTTCACCTACTGGCACCGACAGATACAATAAGGTTTATTTACACCAGCATCCAGGTTACACCGACAGCATATCATACCGGCATTCCAGGCTGACTTGACAATAGTATTGTTTATGTGAAATAAATTGTAATGTAAATTATAATTGTATGGCTGACATGTTGTATTGTAAAGACACATATATTTATGAGCTCTTGTAGGTCATTTGAAATGTATGAAAGCGGTAATATGAGTTAGGATAGAGATATGATAGCGAATAGTTGTATATGCATTTTGATGTGTTTATTTTGGAGCGAATAAGAAGCAGAGCAGAGCGAAGACCATTCTATATAAGCAGAATCATTTGACAACATACCGGCTAAGGTTTTTGGCAGAGGCAGAACCGGTATCAGATAGAGCATAACAACGAACTCATCCAACATTTTGATGCAAGTTGTAAGAGTTCATTTTTGTGTTTACATCAGTGTGATGTTGTAGTCAGTGTGACTCCACTTTTGTTGTTGAGTAGTGAACTCTAGGCAATTGGCCTTCCTGCATGTGCAAGCCCCTTTTGTGCAATATTTATTCATATGGCCAGTGAGTAAATATTGTGGGTCACAAATCCCACCGAGGTTTTTCCCTTACCGGGTTTCCTCACCAATATATTTGTGTTATGGTGTGCATTGAGGTTGATTCCTTTGTTTCTCTTTACTGCATTATTATTTGTTTACCGGTATATTAATCCCAGTTACAGAATTGTAAATAAGTTTAAATATTTCATTAACCAGCTTGACATTGATTCACCCCCCTCTTAGTGTCTTTGGTATTAACCAATTATCTAACAATTGGTATCAGAGTATGGTCCTCTATTTGTAGAAGCCTAACAACTTGAGGAAGATTTTGAAATCGGTACTGATGAAAAGTTTGAGACAATAGTTGGAAGCGGCTCTTGAAGATTTTGATGTAGAAAAATTAAAGAATATCAATCTGGAAGAAGAACTCAGATCCATTCAATAATTCATCAAAGCACTTCAAGAAAACTTGTTCATGAGACAGAATAAGAGAAAATAATTACATGTGTAATTGCAAAAACAAGATGATGAAGAAAAAGAAACTCTCAGAGATATTGCAGAGAAACTGAGATAAAGAACAGTAACATGAAGAATGAGATGAAAGATTTAACCATGAGACTATGTAAGGATATTGAAGACAAAAAGAAGAATCAGGAAGATTTGGCCAAACGACTTAATGAAAGATCAGATGAATCTACAAGGCTTAGTTATGAAAATGATATGCTTAAAACATATTTGATTCAGATGCAACATGACAAAGAGGAACTTATGAGACAAGTTAGCACTTTGAAAAATGAGTTGGTCACTGCAAATGAATACAAAGACAAATTCAAAAAGAACTCAGACAAGCTTGATGATATGCTGAAAAGTCAAAAACCTGATGGAGAAACAGTTGGACCTGGATTTGAACATGGAGAAAGTTCTAGAACTACAAATAATCATGATCACAAAAAACTGATAAGGCAGCCTAATGCTTATAAATTCAATGGCAAATGTTTTAATTGCAACAAATTTGGTCATAGAGAAAATTAGTGTAGATATATGAATAATCAGAATACAAACTCATCCACCGGTCAATGTTCCACATGCAATAAATATGGTCATAAGTCAAATAATTGTATAATGAATGTGAAATGCTATGCTTGTGGTAGATTTGGGCATCTATCTAATCAATGCAGAACTCAAACCGGGCAAGGTTATGGAAAAGCTATTCAAAGAAACAATGTAACCTGTTATGCATGCAACAAGATTGGGCATATTGCAAGATTTTGCAGAAGCAAGAATGTACCAACAAATAATAGAGGATCTAATGACAAAGGCAAGGAAAGGGTGAATGAAATCAAGCAAGAATTCTCTAAACAATGGGTCAAGAAGAGAGATCAAAGAAATGATGAATCTGGCTCTACACCGACAGAACAAAGCAATGTTGCACTGGCAGGAAATTCTTCATCTAACTAAGGAATAATCCTTAGGGGTAAGCAAACTAATTCAAGATCATGCATTTTACCCTTAGATGGTGGTAAGAAGTCATAATACTTCTTTACCATCATATATGTTGAGTTACATAATCGGCAAAGCATTTAATGCAGTTGTCAGTTAAATTTTTGGTTATAAAGCATTGAAATTTTTCATCTCGATTCACCAAGCATTCAAGCATTCAAAGAGCACAGAAGTAGAGCACCGACATTCAAAAAGTGAAGCAGCAAAGATTTTCAAGGCATCCAAGGTTTTCACTTAAAAGGTATTTATTTTACAACATGTCTTCTTCATCTTTCGTTCTTGAATTCATTGCAAACCCTACTATTGTGGAGAATATCAAACGTCCTAGACTAGTCTTTAAGATAATCCCTAAGATAGCTAAGATGGATGACTCTATTGGTGCATTTTCAAAAATTTCAAAGGGAGTTGCATTTGCAGAAGACCCTAGGGCATACATTCACTGTAATATTGAAGATTTAGGGTCTGAGGATATAAAGAACATGTTCATGAATGCCATCACAAACAAACAAGGTGTAATCAAACCTAAACATAAGATTGTGGAAGATTTAGGGTTAGTAGACATCCTTCATATGCCTGAATTCGAAGATGAAACTGTCTGGTATGTTCTTAGTAGAGTTCACGTTGAATTATTATGGCTAGACTCTGTTTACAAAATCACTAAGGAAGCAATTAAGGCTGTTATAGGTTTACCCTCTACCGACACAAGGTGTGAGAAGAAGAAGAAAATTCCAAACAAAGAGGTTATGAACTTAACTGACACTACATCTGATAATAGATCACTCAGGGTTAGCGACATAACTGATAACAATGTTAAATATTCTAGTATGGTTATTGGATATAAGGTTGCACATACAAATAGGTTGAATTCCGTTTCCAGTCTATGCATTCATATTGCTTATGAGATGGTAAAGAAAAATGCAAAAAATGATCTTTGTGAATGGTTAAAAGATGAATTGATAGATAACTTGGACAAAATCAAAGGTGACAAAAAGGGATCATTCAAATTTGGAAATTTAATTATATGTTTGATACTATACTTCTCAAAGAAGATTCCTGATATAGGCCACAAAGACTTTTCCTATGATATTTCTGTTGGAAAACAGATTAAGGAGGTGATTTCTGGCATGGTTTCAGAAAGAAACAAGAAGGTATGAGGATACTTCAAAAAATTTCAAGCAAGAATGAAGCAAAGGGAAAGAATCCCTCAGAGTATTATTGATAAGTATGACAAATTGATATGCTTTGTTATAAAGAGAGATGAAACATGGATGGAGGCTGTCACACTTAGAACTATTTGGGTGACAGAAATGGGATATGAAGTGGACACCAACATTCTGGAAACTTATGCCAAGATACTTCTAGATGCACCACCGAAACCTAGTGAAAAGATATTTGGCACTGCTGAGACCATAGAAAAAGATGTTGATATTTAGAAGCAAAGGAAGAAAAGAGATAAAATATTGAAATATGCTTTAAATTTTGTTGAAGATGTTACAAAGGGATTGTTGAAACTTGATCCGATGAGTGGTGTTGCTGCAAAAGAAAGAAAATATAAACAACAACCTATAACACATGTTTCCCTTGTTGTTACCTCATCTGACTCTGATAGTGACAAGGCTACAAAATTTAAAAGGGTGGATAGGAAGAAGAGAAAATCCTCACCGGCACTTACTCCATCATCTAAGAAGACAAGGACACTTAGAAAGAAAGAATAGGCTATGAGAGAGCCTAGCGGTCCGAAGAAGAAGGTTACACAGAAGGAACCAGAACAAAAGGTATCTGATACTCTTTCCCCAAAAGAGCTTGTTAATGAAATAACTCAAGATTGAAATCTCAGTAATGTTAGTAAGCTTTATCATTCTTTTAAAGATTCAGATAAATACACTATTGAAGAGAGAATAATTTTGTACTTAGATATATATAAGAAAGTTCTTATTGAAGTCATTGATGTTCTCCCTAATGACTTATATCCGAGACTTGAAGCTAAAAGAATGTTTATTATGGAATTGGATAAGAAATTGAAGGTTGAAGCATTGTTGGTTGTTAATCCAGTTAAATCTAAACAAGAAATAGATGAATTGATAGCTGAAGCTAACATAACTGTTTTTGCAAGTGGTCACCGACAAGTAAGCCTCATGGCCAGAAAAATAAAGGAAATAGAAGATGAGACAACAGATAAATGGGATATTTTCTTTGTGGAGAAAGAGAAAAGAGAAGAAAGACAAAAACCTAACAAATATTTTACTAAGGTATATCAAAAAGGAGATAAAGGAAAGAATAAGGTTGGCAGTGTACCTAACTTCACAATAAAAGATAACTTACCAACACCAGCTCAAGACACCCCATCGATAGTAGCAGAGACACCGACAGATGTGCAAAATCAGCCCGAAGAAAAGATATTAGAGGAAGTTAAAACATATGATGTTTATCCCAAGTCAAACATTCTATTTACAATGAATGTTGACACTCAGGACATCAATATTGTAATGGATAATACCTCTATTTTAGAATTTTTTGAGGAGAAGAAATCTGAATCTGTAAATGTTGAGATCTCTGACTCACCGGTCAAGGTAGTTGGTACTCAACAAAATGTTGAGATATCGGCAGAAAAAGAACAAGAAAAGATAACATCTAAACCGACAGAGAATAAGAGTGAGAATGAGGATAAGGAAGTGGTTAAGGTAGCTGAATAGATAATAAGAGAAGAAACTTAATACAGAACCTAACACTTCTCCCAGTACTTCCATTGTGGAATTCAGACCAACAACTATCACCGAAGTGATTTCGGATTCTATAAAGAAAAGAACTGAGTGTAATGCCTTAGCATTCAAGGCTATAGATGACTCTCTACCGATTTTGTAGATGACTGCACCAGAGTGCAAGGTAGATCACATTGTTGGCTCAATAAGTAAATTGGACACATTTTCTAAATTCATTTCTACTAACATTCAAACATTAGACAAAATAAATGAGAAGACTATTCAGGAAAAAGTTGATAAAGAAAAGGAAGAATTCTTTGGAAAAGCAATAAATTAATGTACTCAATAGATTGATACATTGCTACTGGCACCGAATTCTACCATTTTGAAGTATAAGGAATTTTATCGGGAAGCTTGAAAACCTCATCATTTAACTAAAGATATTGATGATCAAATCAAGAAAACTCAGAAGGAGATTGATGATATTGCAAATAACATAATTGGTTCTTCGGAACTAACATCAGTCTTAGAAAAGGAAATGGATATTCATGAAGAAAAGATTGAAAATCTGGAAAAAGAAAAGGCTAGATTGAAAATGAAAACCCGGGAGTTGAAGAATAAGCTTGGTCCAAGATTGGACAATCTACTAACTCACTAGAATGAACTATCCAAGGCAATAATTCAAGGAGATAGATCACTGGAACAACAAATGCACTATCTTATCGGGATGATTAGGTAGATTGAAGCAATAATTACTGACAGTGCAAAGTTCCTGCAGGTCTTAACTTAGTTCTTGCATATATTTTTCAGATTGTACATAACAAACTTTAGGTATCTAGGTAATTTTTGAATTTTTGATACTTTTGACATTCTTTTTCATTGATGTCAAAGGGGGAGTGGTATAGTGAGAAAAATGTATAAAGTAAAGCATGGTGTAAAGTGAATAGAAGGAGATCATTTTCTCAGGGGGAGCACTCTCAGTTTTTGGTTTTTGATTTTTCTCATGAGTGTTGCCATCAGTGCCAAAGGGGGATATTGTTGGCATTATACACTCAGATGAGAAAGATAAATATTATCATTGATGGAAACAAGGTTCAACAAGGTTCTATAGGTTCAACCGGCAATAAACTTCACCTACTGGCACTGACAGATACATTAAGGTTTATTCACGCCGGCATCCAGGTTACAACGGCAGCAGATCATATCGGCATTCCAGGCCAATTTGACAATAGTATTATTTTTGTGAAATAAATTGTAATGTAAATTATAATTCTATGTCTGACGTGTTGTATTGTAAAGACTCATATATTTATGAGCTCTTGTAGGTCATTTGAAATGTATGAAAGTGGTAATATGAGATAGGATAGAGATATGATAGCGAATAGTTGTATATGCATTTTGACGTGTTTATTTTGGAGCGAATAAGAAGTAGAGAAGAGAAAAGACTATTCTGTATAAGCAGAATCATTTGATAACATACCGGATAGGGTTTTTGGCAGAGGCAGAACTGGTATCAGACAGAGAATAACAACAAACTCATCCAACATTTTGATGCAAGTTGTAAGAGTTCATTTTTGTGTTTACATCAGTGTGACTCCACTTTTGTTGTTGAGCAGTGAGCTCTAGGCAGTTGGCCTTCCTACATGTGTAGGCCCCTCTTGTAGTAAGTAATATTTATTCATATGGCCAATGAGTAAATATTGTGGGTCACAAATCCCATCAAGGTTTTTCCCTTACCGGGTTTCCTCGCCAAAATATTTGTGTTATGGTGTGCATTGATGTTGATTCCTTTGTTTCTCTTTACTGCATTATTATTTGTTTATCGGTATATTAATCTTAGTTACAAAATTGCAAATAAGTTTAAATCTTTCATTAACCGATTTGACATTGATTCACCCACCCCTCTCAGTGTCTTTGGGATTAACCAATTATCTAACAATCTCCCACACAAGAATATAGCAATGAAGTTCTGATCCATACTCTCCCTATAGATGATATCACAATTAAGTTCTGCAAATTTCTCCCCCTAATGTATATATCTCCATAAGTTTTTTAGGTGAATATCTCTCCCCCTTTGACATCAATGCCAAAAATATGACATAAATATCAAAGCAAAATCATAAACCACTGAATAACAAAGACTAACTACTCCCCCTGAGTAGTAACATCACCAAATAAAGTTGGAATGAATAATGTCTCTGATAATGCATACCAAACTGATGCCAAATAGCATCAATCAGTTTTCTGTTGGAGGGGCAGAAACCCCTAATCTATCTCTAAGGTACTCAAATGATTCTTTAGGCAAAGGTTTAGTGAAGATGTCGGCAATATGCTCTTTAGTGTTCACATTTCCTCTTCTCTTTTCTCTTTCTTATACTTTAAGTTATATTCCATATATATTGTTAGGATGTTTGAGAGGGATTTTTGACCTCTAGGAGTTGTAATGCAAAATCTAATTTTTGGAAGATCCTCCAAATTTTAGACTTAGTCAAATTTCAGGGCATTTCAGGATCAGGATTGTAAAATTTGTAACCAAGATCAGAATTTAGGCTTGTGTAAGCCCACACTAACATTTGATCACTGACTATGTGCATGTTCTAATCTTTTTTGTGCAGGGGAAGGAGTTAGTTTAGAGGCTTCAAGTTTCTTTTTTTACTTTCTTTCAACAAAAGTTGGTTAAAAAGAACTCACTCTCCTTTTTGCAAAAGTTAAAATAAACCTCATCATTTCATTTGGATGCATAAAATGAACTTCATGCCTTCCTTTTTGGTGTTTTAAAATAAAACTTCATCTTTTCCTTATTGCATGGTAAAAAGAACAACAAAGAAAACCTTTCATTCCTGCAAGTTGGGAAAAAACATTTCATTTGGGGCTCTAAAAAGAACAAGCAAATTTACTCTCTGCAAAGCTTAAAACGAACATCACCTTCCTTTGGTGTCTAAAAGGATCCATTTTATTTTGCAAAGGTAAAAGAATTTCATCTTTATTTTGTGCAAAGCAAAGAGGGAAATTCTTCCCCCTCGACTTTAATTTTGTTGACCAAATCAAGATTTTCATTTTGTTGACCAACATCATGATTTACTTTGTTGACTAGGCTTATTTTTCAAAGGTTTTGGAAATACACACTTTGCTATGAAGGGTTAAAAGGAACACCATGCTTTTTGGAGCAACATCTCCAAGTAGAAGTTAGCAAATCATTGTCTTGAAGGCTAAAAAGAACCTTGTTTACCTTGTCTCGAAAGTGGAAGGTGCATGCTCTCCCCTTCACTGGGTGATCAAAAAGCCAAACCACTCTTAAGCTTTTTGTACTTCAAGCATTTACATCCTTTAGTAGGCCTGCCTTCCCGAGGGGTTGAAAAACTCTTAAAGCCATTCTTTGGCTGGTGTGAAGGGAACGACCTAAGTGGGAAATGACCTTGACTCCAAGTGTTCCAGCCCACTATAATCAAAAGTGGAAAGTGACGAAAGTCCTTTTCAACAGTTGCGCGCAGTGATTAGCCTTCCCCTAGTATCTTTACGATACGTAAAGCCTTTGTTCTAAAGGTTGGGAAGCCTCCCGAGGGAGTTCATCACTGATGGCCAAACAAGAAGCCTGATTACAAACCTGAGTATTAGAAACTTTGAGCTGAGTTAGTTGCCAAACATTGGCAATATCATAGTGCAAGGGTGGGGAAGAATCTGCCCCCAAGATTACTCACCATATATCTCCCAAGATAACTACTCAATTGTAAAGCAATTCACTTTGAGTTAATTTCTAGCAAAAGGCAAAAAAATGGGCACCCCCTAGGGGGTGACAAGGCTGTTTGAGCTGACGAAGTATCAAGACTAGTGGGCTATGGTATTGTCAATGACCTTTGAATAAAGAGTCTATCTGATGTGTCTTTTGTTGTAAATCAAACCAGTGATAACATCAAGGATTTGAACACATCCTCAAAAGAACATACACTCAATGTTTAGCATTTGGATGACCATTGTCTTCATATGTGTTATGTATTCTTGTCACAAATGTTAAAATATCTTGCAAAGTATCCAACAATCAAACTCAAAAGTCAGTTCAAACAAGAAAAAATCATAAAGTGGAGAAGATTTCCAAATCCAACAAAACATCTTTTGAGATGGTTATCAACATTTTAACTATCTTTAGGAAAGACTTTCATCCAACAAGATTAGGGGAATATCAAACCAATTAATCAATATTTTATCTATTCGCCTTAGTAAGCTTGAGTATCCAAAAACAAAATCATCCATCAAAATCACAAGTGTTAAAAACTCCAAAAATTCTAGAAAAACAACCAAGTCAAAATATATCAGGGCAGTTTAGCATGTGAGAGCAACTTCTTAGAGCGTGGGGACCATCTTTTAGCGCATTAGACCTTCACCTTAGCGCATTAAGTCTTAACATTAGCGCTTCATAGAAATCCAATTCTAGCAGTTTCAAGTAGCGCGTTTTGAAAATAGTTTAGCGCATTGAAGCATCAGCTTAGCAC